>NC_046619.1:5464136-5589136 GCF_900324465.2 Anabas testudineus | reverse complement strand
CACATAGTAACCTATGCTATGCACTCTTGGAAGCAATGCAACCCAGTATCCTCACAGGAGTTATTTAGCCTTCTGATAACAGATTACATAAAATGCCTTAGAGGAAATTAAAATCAGTAAAAACCAGTCCAGGCAGTCTCAGCCTCTGTATACACAACTATTATCGGAATATAGTGATTTTTGAAGTGAAAACAGAGCTTCGGGACCAGGTTTATCTTTTTCTTCTTCAGGATGTGGGTGGCTTCTTTAAAACAGGTGCTTGATAGCAGCTTATTTTTCATCCCGAAAGCAAAGTCGCTATTATCTTAATTACAGACATTTACATGTCTAGTCTAGATCCACCGTTATTCATTCCCCCAATACCACTATGGGCTCTCCCAGGGAAAGGTGCCGCTCTCTCTATGTATATATTTATCTTGAACTCAAGGTGTCAGACATCCAGACACACCAGCAGCAGCTCCAGACAAAACTGTCTCTTTCGCTTCTTCTCACTCTCTTGTTGCCTTTTTGCTATCATCCATCTAATAACTTTATTAGACAGTTGATATCCCAAACCCTTTTAGGATGCAGCATTTTAAAAAACCTAGTAGAAGCATTTTACACAAAAATTTATGTGCCCCTAACATCAGTTAGGTCAAAACAAGATAAATCACCACATTACTGTGAACGTGTATTTAGATGTAAGCGTTTAGAATGTCAAAATGCGCATGGTTGACCTTGACAGCATAGAAGTGACATATTGGGGTGATTTGGGGGAGCTGGCTGATTGTTACGCTCCAGTAGGTTGGTGTGGCTAGCTGGAGTCTCTGCGGTCAGGCTGGTGTGACTTGTGAGCTGGCTAGGAAAACACCCTGGACTACTTCCCAGCCCATATTTTCCTGCTTTCCCATCCCAGGCTATAAACACCAGGAAATGATTTGTCTTCCTCTCTGTCTGCATCTGTGCTTGTAACACAACAGCATTTTTGAAAGGTGACTCTATATCTGCACTGTGTGTGTGTGTGTGTGTTTGCATGTGTATGCTGCAGTGCTAGTGCTGCGCCCAGCCTGCGTATTATGAACAGGGTCAGTAGGTCATTTATAGTATGAGACTGCAGTGAATTTTTGAGCAAGTCTCTCTGTTAGAGAGAGAGGAGCTATTCCTGTGTTCTTAGTATGCAGATTTGATAGCATCCATCAGTGTTCAGCTGATAGCTTCATAAATTAATTTTGATTACCAATTAGCTCTTTATGAAAACTATTTAGGGGGTTGTCCTGTTGGTCTTAGTTGTCTATTATTACCCCTAATGAGGTTTGAAAACTAATTTACTTTCTCTGCTGAAGAAGTATTAATAAAAACTTTATATATTTATAATATGATTTACATTTTACAAGATGAGGTAATTAACTCAATGTCAGTGATCGCAGTGAGTCAAGCTCCAACACTATGTCCTTCACGGCACTTGTCATTGCTGTGGTAGTCACTTTCAGTAAGGAACCCTCTGAGCTACAGGCAGCACAAACAAAAGAGCTGCACAAATGTTTAAGTTTAAGTGAAAATGGCAAGGCAAATCTGAGCAAAGATGGATCCTGTTTATTGTGCAGCTCCGCTGTCCTCTCAGAGAATTCTGGGTAGTCTGCTACACTGCACCATGTTACATTCAGTCACTGTCCGTAACATTTGGTCATGGTGCAGCTCCACTTGGAAAGGTCAGAGAACCTGCATTACAACCTGAATACTTAACAGCAACTTTATTCACATGGTGGTTATAATGCTGTGGTGGAATGGGGTCAGCATGGACACTGAAAGTCTGTGATGCGCTGGGTGTTTTGACACCCGTCTATCATCGTCAGTATTGAGGTTTTCCATGTGGACCTTTGTCCAGACCAGTGTATGATCTAATGCTGCGTTCACATAATGCCACCAGAAGAAAGACAGGAAAACTTCCTGTTCATGTGTTATTTCAAGCTGGTTACCCCACGCTACTAACCTTACTGTCATACCATCTATGTAGCCTAAATAGCTGCTTTTGCTGTGTTACATTTGATACCATTTGTGAGCATCTTTCACATTAGCTGAATTATTTGTGTTAGGGTTAATATTGTTATCTAAATGCAACTCTCAGCAATGGTGACTCTGGATCTACTTTACCAAGAGTTTAGTTGAATTTAGTTGTTTTACTAAGATGTGGGGATAACTCTCAGAAGTTAGACATTTTCTGACTCAGAATTACAACTAGGAGGCTGATGGTAATGTTTTATCTGACTTGGCTGCTTATCACCTGAGTGTAATACTGAACTATCAGCTGCACCATGGGAAACAGGAGCAATCCTTTAAAGATTACTTTAAGCTGGCAGGATATCTGCTTTGATTTTGAACATTTGTCTGCCTCTCAGCCTTATTGCTGAAATTTGAATGTAAGGATGCAATACAAAAGCCGCATAGACTTTATATGATGTTTGTTATTTTATTAGCAAAGACTCTAGTCTGATTACCTTTACAGTGTTTCTCTGGCATTTTTTCTACCTTTAGAGAGTAATTATGCTTATTGCTGGAGACTTCCAGTGGACTGCAGCTCTGTGTCTCATGGATCAATAAATTACACTATCGTGTGTGTGTCTCTGTATCTTCTTTCTTGTTTGTGTGTGTTTTAGTGTGTGAATGTGTGTCTGAGTGGAACCGAAAGGCAAGACGGATGGAGAAAGGCACAAGAGTCATGAAAGACCTATTTAATGGCAACTTGGTGCAACATCTTTCTTACTGGATTGGTGGTTTACATGCCTAGGTGGGCCTCATTTCAGATGTGTGTGTTAGTGTGTTGTTCACCTGATTGGCAGATGGTCTGATTGCAATTAAAGGACATTGATAAGGCTTAAGAGCTCCAGTGTTCTGCTGACAAATGTGGAATGCAAAAAATCTTTCCTGATAGCCATTGTGTACAAACAGATGTTACATAAAGAGTCAGACACACACACACACACACATTCACACACATAGTCTCACAGCTCAACACACCATTATGCTATCATTGGCGGTGTTTTCTACATCCATCCATGTGGGGTGTCTAAGCACGTCTCCTCCTTCTCTCGTCTCAACAGCCAGGTTCATAGTGTTGCTCACTTCCACTGTCCTATTTTTTCTGCTAGCTCAGACCCATTTACCTCAATTACTGCAAAATGAGAGGCAGAGACAGAGAAAAGAGAGAGCGGAATTAGTCTGTGAGATAGCAGAAACATAATGTAGAACAGATGAGGAGGAGAGAGTGGGAGAAAAACAGGACACAGGAGACACTCTGAGAGAGGGAGAGAGAAAGAATTCCCACTTTCCGTGTCTGGTTTCATAACTGTTAGCTGTTTCCATTTATGGAGATGTGTCACTGTTTGCGCGTGTGCCTACGTGGGTTTAACTGTTTGCTAATATGTGCAAATGCATCTTTGTGTAATCACATAAATGGATTCAAATTATGCTTGTTTGCAATTGGCTAGTACATGCGTATGTAGATGCGTGAATATGAGCTGAAGTGACCCAGATGGAAATTTATTTCAAATATTCAGTAGCCAGGTTTGTCACTACTTGAGCTCTGATTAATCACTACACTTAGGGCAATACATATTTATTGGCATTTTCTGACATATGTCACACGGTAGTTAATGATGATCCATAAGACGAGGTGCCCTTCGACTGAAATAAGGAGGCAATTTGCCTGACTTCTTTGGTTCTGCATAATTTGCGTCATCCTTCTACAGCTCTGATGAAACATTTAGTGAGGCTGTGGTGTCCTTATGCTCAGGGGCTAAGCCAAAGCGTCTGCAATATCATATATACAAATTTGGCTCACCTCCTGGCCCGCTGCACATCTTTCCTATTTACCATGATCCCAGTTTTCAGTTGGATATGAAAATTAAGCAAAAATGCAAGAAATTTCCTCCTGAGAAACTGCAGAGTTTTGTTGGCAGGATTCAAGATGTTTATTTCAGCATAACTAGGTCTTTACCTGCATCTGCATGCCATCAGAAAAGCTCCCGGTAAAGATTTTACTGCAGTTATGCTGTAGGTCCCCTGCTGTGGATGATTCAGCAGCACAGAGATCTAGTGTGTCTGAAGACTCTGTCTGTATCAGGCTGACAAGGTTGTTTCCTGGCAGCACTCTGCAACAAATTTTGAATTCAAACACCTTCCTCATCTACATATGATTAAAAAGTGGGTCATCAGTTTTGCTAAAACTCTGAACTATGAAAAAATGTGTTCTTATAATTGAAATAAACAACTTTATATCTTTATGATATCATAGCATGCTATGGGACATATATGTGAAAAGATATAACAATATTCCACTTGATTGAAACTAAAAGTCAATTTTTTACATTGGAAAAAGCGAACAATTTCACATCAAGGCTCATTAATAACTGTTTATGGAGCTTTTGATTATATATATATATATATATATATATATATATATACACAATCTACTTCAGCCAATGATATTTGGTTATCGAATTGTTAATGTTTGTATCTAAGTTTGTCCATGGTCACTAAAGCAGAACAGCTACTGAAAACAACAAAAAAAGTGTCAGTCGATTTCTCTTTTTTTGATAATTTGATTTATAGAAAAATAGTGTAAATACCTGACACAGTTGAAGATGAGCTCGTCACAATTTACTTTTGTGCAACTATTGAGTAGATGTTTATATATGTTAGATGTAAGTTTGCTTGGATCAGATTAAAATGGTCAGTTCAGTAATAAAATGTATGGATTTTCTGTCAGCGACTAGAATAATTATTTAATACAAACCAAATGTCTCACACAGTTCATTTAAAAAATAATGTGAAAAAGACTAATTTCACTTTTATCCCTACTACATAAATCTTATTTCAGTAAAAGAATTGTATTGAAAGTCTGCAATATTTCACACATCACCAGCTCTGCAGAACCATAATTAAGAGCTGCTCATTAGCATTTGCCCTTGAGCCTCAGTAAGGTCAGAGGAAGACCTGCTGTACAGAGGTCTGGTCTGCTCAGCCAACAGCACGGCGCAAATGAGAGTAGCAGTACCATAAGGCACATTTTCAAATCTTAGGTTACTATCATACACTTACACAATGCACAGATACAGCAGGGCTAGAAACAAGTTATTCAGCTGTGAAATCTCCACATAGACAGAGAGGATGAGCTAGCAGGATCGTTTTGACAGGAATATATTGGGTTTATTAAATAAATCTCTCTCTGTGCCTGCCTGCCTGTCTCTGTTCCTCATGCTTTCTACTTTATCTACCTTTTCATGCCCTCCTTTCAGAGCTGTTTTGGGATCATGTGGTGCTAAGGACAAAGTGTTCCAGATATATGCATCTCTCTCCCTCTGTAACACTCACATACATGCCTAAAAACACACTACATTATACACACACAGGATCCACAGTAGTTCCTTTGTTAAAAGTGACCTCTGTGACAATTAAGACTAGAAATAATCAAATGAGTGTATCAGTATCTTCCACTGTTAATGTACTCATTTTTTAACACAGGCATCTCTCAGGCTGATAATTCTTTCTTTTCCTCTGTCTTTTTTTCTAAAGAGGGCCCTCTCCGGTTGCTGATCAAAAGCTCTGGTCCTCATCTCCGACAGGAGTGGACAGTAGCCCCCCTCAGTGAGGAGCACCATGACCCAGGAGGGGCAGGCTTTGCCCTCTCCCACCCCACCAGAAAACCCAGTGGAGCTCAATACATCAACCACTGCTACCGATCTACTCACAGATACAAACAACCAGACAGAACAGGACAAGCTAGGGTCAAGAGCAAAGGATGAAATAGAGGAGTGCAAACAACAAGAAGAGATCAGAGGGGGAGAGGAGGAGGCACAGGGCGAGGCGTGTGGGGAAGGAGCTGGGAGGGATGTCAAGGATGCAGGAGGAGAGGGTGAGCTTCAAGAGGAGAAGATAGATGGCAGTGAAGATGTGGATCAAAAGACAGATGGAGGGGCGGAGGGAGAGAGGGAAGGCATGAGAGGGGAGGGATGTAAAAATGTGGAGGTAAGTACAGTGGGGGAGGAGGCAACACATGAGGTGGAGGAGATGAAAGAGAAAGAGGAGGAGAAGAAAAATGAAGCGATGCAACCATCTACAGAGAAGGAAGCCACTCACTCTCCACGAGCTGAGGGGTTAGTTGACTAAATCATCTTTACTGTTGCACTCACACACTGTCAGAATATTTTAACTACATGTTTTAAGCTATGAGTATCACAGACATTATAATATACAACTGAAGCTGCAAAGTGTAATTTACCATTCACTTTCACCTTTTGCTGCTTGGTTGTGTGTTTACATGAGAAATATCAACACTGAATGTGTCTTGGTCGAGCATTCACACGATAAAATACAGCAGCACGAGCTGTTAATCAGCAGTTATTTAGCTTTTATTTTGAAAACAGACTCACTTACTTAATTTGACTGAGGAACTTAAAGTATCTTTTGTGGTCTGTGTGTGTGTTTTACAGTGATGCTGCAATAAAGAGCCACATTTTCATGTTGCACAATTTTTAATAGCAAATACATTTGTGTGTGTTTTTCTGGTACATGATTAGTCTAATATGCTTCACTTGCATTTTACAAAATAAGTAATACAAAAGTTCAACCCAAATAACTGGGCTAAAAGAAAAGCAAACTGTCTCTCAAAAAGATAGAGGGTGTTGTGGGGCAGTAAGTGAAAAGTTCAGAATGTGTTAGCAGACCATATCCAATTAGTCCTTTCATAGACAAAATAAAATACATAATAGTAAGAAAATTACACTTTGGTGCTGCTTGTTCTGCTGCATTTTCTTCCCACAGAAATACAAACCATAACACAAATACAGTTGACACATACATGTAAATGAAGCTGTATTTCATTTAACTAATTTTATGGCTTATTTCTGTCTATCAGCAGCAAACACTGCTCAGCAATACAGTCATAGTTCCTTAACTAAAATAAATGAAATAGTGGAGGTTGACAGACTTGGCAAAATGAGCTTCCATCTATTCATAAAGTAACAAATTGGACAGTGCTTTTTCATCTTGCTTCAATTGTCAGTGTGGCTATTCAAGCTGAAATATTTGCCCTTTGTGTGTACTTATCCTGAATGAAAATGGTTTCAGCAATGAATATGAATAATCTGCTATATATGTGCCCCAGTCTCAAGAAAGAAACTGCTGTATGTTTAAGTGAAAATGCCAAAGATAATTTCTTACTTTCTTTTTCTTCCTGTTGATATAGACTGGCGAATGGTATAGGTGGGAATGAAGATGAGGAAGCCGGTGAGGAGGACGAGGGAGGAGATGAAGGGCAAACTCATACACAGTTGGATGCCTTCAGCTCTAACTTTGAGACGACTGTAGAGCAGGCCGACACAGAGGTGGAGGAAGAGGAGGAGGAGGTCCAAAAAGAAGAGGATGGGAGAGAAAACCAGGACAGTTTCAGCTCTGCATTTGAGCAGATTGTTGAGCAGGTGGATGCTCAGGAGGATGAAGAGGAGGAAGAGGAGAGGGAACTGGAGGAGGAGCAGGAGAAAGGTAGGGTGGACAACAAAGATGGCTTCAGCTCTACATTTGAGCGCATTGTAGAGTCTGCCCTTTTGAGGGGCGGGACCTGCTACAGCAGCCTGGACTCCCTGGACGTCCTGTCACTTACAGATGAGACAGACAGCTGTGTCAGCTTTGAGGCACCACTGACTCCACTCATCCAACAGAGGGCGCTGATACAAGGACCTGAACCTCTGGAACTCGAACTGGCAACAGTTCAGGAACAAGAAGGGGCCGAGGCTGGACCAGACGGCCCAGGTGGTGACCTGAATGCTGAGAAGAGCACTGTCTGTGGAGCTGGAGCTGTGGCTGGAGTAGGCGGAAGTCCACTCAGGACCACCATCCCGGGGAGCAGGTCAGAGTTTGTACTGAGCCAGCCTGGACGCTGGGCCATCCCTAATGGATACCACACAGACTCCCAAGGAGCCATGGAGGGTTGTGGAGCCATGATCAACTCTGTTAGGTAAGAAAGAGGCCTAGATTAGGTTATAATTACGTTTCAGTATTTATGTAATAATAGCATTCTTAACCTTATTCTAGTCAGATCCATCAAGGGAATAAGATTTATTTTCAGTTTACAATGTGTTTTTATGTATTCTTAATAATTAAAATCATAAATGTTAGAATCTTACACAGGATTTGTTTTCCAACTAAACCCTGCTAGGATCTAAATTAATAATAATAAATCTAATTTAGGAAAAAGTTAAGAGATTGATCATGAATAAAAGTGATGTGGTGGTAGGTATTAAAATTATTTATTTATTTCATTATTTGTCACTGAAGTGTTCACTGGCCTAATTTAAATGTTGTTTCACAGTTTTCTTGCAAATTGGCAATACAAAGCAATTAGTCATATTTCTTGGCCAGAACTCTAAACTCAATTAATAGTTCCACTACATCCTCCAACAAACATCACCTACACAATTAGTCATACATAGATACTTGAAATCAAAAGCATAGCAATGTGAAATGTCTATATTGTTGAGCTAATAGCATCTAGATTTTGCTTTGGTTACACTTTTATGGGTAAATAGCTTTCACAGTGGCATATTAGCAATTGTTCCCACACGGCAAAGTGAGCGTGTTTTGAACAACTCTAGTAACTGTGTTTTATTCGTCTACCTTTAGAGGAATGTCTAGATTACTGATGACTAATCACAGAGGGTGTCCTGTTGCACAAAGACAGTAGGAACTTTTGATTTGACTGCAGCTTAACCAGCAGGAGGCGTGAGCATGGTGAGGCCCAGCTGTGGACGCTAAGTTTATGTAAGAGGCAGGATGGATGGTTGTGGATGAATGTGGTGGTCTCACTGTTTAAAGGGCAGTATTTTGTCCATACTTGCAAACTCACTTTCTAGACAAAGTCTTATCAAGCCACTCAGAAGAAAACACACTGTGTGGTCAGATCGTTGCAAAGTGAGAGAAACTGTTAGTGTACACAGTTGGTTGGCTTTGTGTGCTTGAGTATGAATACTACATTTGCACAACTGGCTTAAACAGCAACAAGTCAAAAAAGCAAAGCTGAGAGATTCAAAGCTGAGTTTTTTTTACATTTTAATGGAGTCAGTGGGAATGCTTAAACAGGATTGTTGCATTTGTAATGAAATAGCTTCTTCCCCTGTTGGTTGTGACTGAGAGCCTGGTGAAACCAGACAGTGAATTCAGGAAGCAGACAAGCACGAGTGGCTGGGGCATTTGCTTTCTTCTGCCAGCTTGCTTAAAGCATGGTCACACAGCAGGGAGAGATAACCTCATTGCTGCCAATTCATACATAAGACTGTTGACCTTCTTCGAATGAAAACTGAAGTTTGGGGACTAGTGTTGTGTTTTTTCATATGGGAGATCAACACCTTATAGAGCAGGATGGAAACAAGAGTATCAGCTAACATTTATGACAACGCTTAGCCTTTCCACAGCAGATACAACTCTTTTACCATTTAATTATCATAATAGCACAAAGAGGGAAAGACAACTAAGGAGGACTAACTGCAGGGGGGTGGTAACAGGAACCATATGGGAAAATCCATGTAACCTGAACTATGGCTATACATTATGTCTGGGTGGCTGGCCTGTATACAATCACTGTGGCTTGTTTTCCATCACTCCCCCCACCTCCACCTGCACAGTTTCTACAGGTACAAACACACTGGAATACAAAATAGATGCACTGACCCCCGACATGATCTGATTTGTTCTACTCAGCTCTGTATGAGCTGCAGGATGAACAGATGATTTTGGATGTTGGCTCTCCTTCTCTTTCCTTTCTCTATCTTTCTCCCCCCCAGTCTACAGATGTTGTCCTTTAAGCACGGTCTTGCTTCCTGACCACTAGCGCCAGGCTGAATGAGCTATTGTTTATGTCATGACATCATCGTCTTCGCTTTCCTCTGCCCAGCAGGGTCTTAGAGTGAATGTGTGTGTGTGTGTAAGTGAGTGAGTGTTGCTCTATACCAGCCAGCTTGCCAGACATTTGAGCACTTAAATCTAGAGTGGAGACATCTGTTAGTCAGCCTTAAAGGGATAGTTTAAGTTTTAAAGACACTCACAGTCTCCAATTTGCCATGAACTAGAAGTCCCTGACGTCCATTCAACATAGTTTTTTATAGTATTAAAAGGGGGAAGTAGCAAGCATTGGCAATTTATGTGCAAGTTAGTGGATTTAAAAGCCATTACTCTGAAAAAAATCACAGTCTAAGTCTGTTTTGTCATAATATTCTCTAAGGGTGTATAATTTTTAAGAAATGCTTTTCAGCCCAGTTGAATTAAAGTTACTTAAGCAACATGGTTAAACACAAATAACTAAAACAGCAGAGCACTGCAGTTTAAAAAAAAATTATTTATTGTGGAAAGGTGCATATCTAATACGCAAGAGAGAGGCAGACAGTTTTGGTTTTAAAATTCACATCTCGGGGACTGATGTCTATATGTTAATGTATCTCTTTTTCTCTCTCTTTCACTGTGTCACTCCATCTCTTTGTTAGCTCTATCTGATGTCCTGTCTCTCTACTCATTTCTCTATTCTTTCTGTCTTATCCCATTTTATCTCAATTTCTCTCCACGCACCCTGCTGTCCTCCTCCTTTATTCTTTGCATCACCTCCTTGTCTATTTCCCCTACAATACTCTCCCACTGCTGCTCCTTATCTTTCTTTGGTGGATAGCCACAGAATCGGCGCAGTTAGACATTTTGGCACCTCAGGCATCATGGACAGCCAGTCTTTTTCACTGCAGGAAAGCACATCTGCAGAGCAGTGGCTGAACAATGGCAAGTGAATCAGTCAGTCATTCATCCTACCAGACATTTAGTTGTTTTATGGGTCACAATTCTTCTACCTGCTATCCAGAATTTGCCGTTAAGAAATGTTCACCTCTTTACTGATAATCAACCCCATGGTGTTTATGAACCACATTGTCTCTATATCACTTATTGACTTTGGTTGGCTATGACCTTATTGACTTATGACTATATTTTGAGCTTGATCAAGCAATTTTTCAAAAGATCGAACTAATCAAGTCATATTTCTATTCACATTCTACACAGCATATTAAAATAAGAGAACAGGGCTAAAAATGTGTGTGTACTGTGGCTCTGTGAATCTGCACTTAGACTCTGCAGTGCTCTGAGGTATTTGTACTTTCTGCAGCATGCTAACATGGTCAGAATGGCATTTGTACAACATATGTTTAGCAGCCACAATTGTATTGTACATTTCACCAACCTTGGTTTAGCAAATAAACATTTTAACATTTACTGACTGTAAAGCTGAAGCTGATGGGAAAGTCCTTAGCTTCGCAGGTATTTGGTCATAAACAAAAGCACTGGTCTAATGAAAATGTGCCTGATGATGGCGCTAGTGAAGAATTATGACAGAAGTTATTACAATTCATCTTGACAGGGAGAACAATGTGTCTAACAAATTTCATGATAGGTCCATGGTCCAATATTTGTCAAGAGATTAAATAAAAAACGCAAATATGAACTTTATTGTGGTACTAAAGGTAAATATAGTTATTTCAGTCTAGACCACAGTCGGACACTGCCATCCCCAGAGCCACATTGCTATGTTACAAGCTGGACACAAATATGTAACTGTTAATGAACAAAAGATGGTTGGTTTTTAAGATTCATAGCCACATTGCAAGAGTGTTTGTTATTATGTGTGATAGAGTGTATGTAACTGGTAAAACGTTGGCATGCAGCATGAAGCAGTTGGATCACCATATGTGTCTCAAAATGCTGTAGAAACTCTGTTAGTGAGTCATACATCAGTCGTACACATGTCTAACATGCCTTTCATAAATGCAACTGATATAATAAAGCTCCATGTATCACATAAATTATTCTTACTACTAATTAGATTTTACTTCAATGATTTTTCAATTAGCACAACACTGATTTTGATCAAATCTAAATGTTCTTTTTATTCCAATGGTCTTCAAACGTTGCATTAATATTTTCCTCCAGCTCTGGTGCATCCAAAGTTCAGGCTTCAACTTTCATAACAGACAGAGCTTTGATAATGCTGCAAGCGGAGAAAGAAACCCTAATCTTACCTCCGCCAAACTCTCCCTGTAGATTGTGTTCCTGCTACTTCTGATTATTATGAGTAGATGAAGGAAATACAGAAGGCAGCTGACCATGGGGATATAGGAAACACTGGCAAGTACTGCATTGATGTAGACATACCATCTAATGTTGTGCATAGAAATAAAGAGAAGGGTTTCTTCCAAACAGTGCAGTGATGCCTTAGTGCCAGTCACTTAGTCAGCAAACCTGCTTGTTGCTTCTCAGATATTTCAGGCTGTACATCATGTAGTTTGTCAGAATGTCAGTCCATCAGGTAGTGCTTTAGATTAGACCGTCAATCACATTTTCATCTGGTTAGTCAGTCAGTCTCTTACTTCACGTAAGACATGTCCCTCTGTGCCTTGTTAGACCGACACTGAGGTTAATGCTTAACCCTAATCCACAGAGGTTGCTAAATCCATAAAAACACACACTCTGTGTGTCTGTCAGTCTGCCTAGCAGCCTAATACTGTATGGAAACAGCTACAGTAGCTTTACAGTGGAGCCAATTAGTTGAATGCTTATGTGATAATACCACCTGTGGCGTAGTGTCCATGCACACAGACATACAGAGAAAAAGGGACAGACTGGCAAGCATGCACCACTTTGAACAATATTGCACAGACACATAAGGCACATGCTAATTTTCACGAGTCAGGGCATGGGAAGTATATAGTATCTGGAAATTTATGTACATGTGTGCAGTGCCTCTGGCTGCACATGTGCATGCATACATTTCTGTGTGGAGGAAAAATGCTGCGAGTGTGTGTTCTCCCCCCCCATCTCGTGAGCCCACCAGATCTAAGCCCAAGCACAGGAGATAAAAGCCAAGCAAGGTTGTTTCCATATCAGAGAAGCAGCTCTCTCTCTCTGTCTCCCTCTCTCTCTGCTGCATGGACTCGAGCACAGAAACGCACACACACATAAATAACACACACACACACACACCAGCAACATGCATACGTAAACAAGAATGTGCAATATTCTCACTCAGCAGCACAGATATGCTGTAAGAGCTCTTCGTACTTATCTACTAACACTCTGGATCTGTTTCTGTTTCTCTCTCTCATCAAGAAACACACACACATACACACATCATTCAGGATGTTACTGTGGGAATAAAACCCTTAGCGTGGTTCTATAGCACTGCTAAAACATCCAGAAGATTATCCTTTCCTGGCTCTCAGTCAGGCAGTGATATGGACACACACACACACACACACACACACACAGTGACAGCACACACTTTTGCAACACATGCAATAATACATACAAATTATCCCGATCACTCTCTCACCACACACACACACACTAACTGAATCATTTCAGCAGATTTATCCCTGTCTATTTATAGCTCAACATAATGTTTTATGACACATCCCACAGTCTCACTGTACCAATGACTGTTTTGGCTGAAAGAGGTTCTTATTACCACAGGCTTCACTCCTCTGAGGCATCTGTCAACACTTCCTGTATGTGTTCAGTGGAAGTCAAGGCAGACTCTGTGATACATTTTATGCACAACTTCAAATTCTCTGTTGTTCTTGTTCTTGTTGTTGTCAGATGAAGCTGTTGTGGTCAGTGTTTGACCAAACACAGTCTCACACCTGAAAACAATTAGTCTCACCCAGCCGAAAGAGGTCACCATTGTCCATTGTCTGCTGCTGAGTAAGTGTGTTTCGGGTCTTCTGTGTGTGTTTGTGCGTGCAAAGAAGGGATGAGAGATCAAAAACAAACCATGTCATGATGTTGGGGCCAAGTCTGTAAAAGAAGTACTATACATTTCATGTTATTTGTGTTATTTAGAAAAGTAACACAACAATAATGAGAAAAATTTAATATTTTTGGAAATTAGATGCAGGAGTTTCACCTTATTTACTTTTAGTGTTACAGTTGATATTTTGGAGACAGATATTTGTTGCATTCTTATTTTGCAGTTTGATATGATCTTGGTTTTCAAGAAATAACCAACAATCTTCTTAGGTACAATGAACTACAGACAGTAACTGCAAACATTAATTCATGTATGTATGCAAAAACTGTTCAGTCAATAAGAGAATTCATGTTCAGTCAGTTATAACAAACTAATTTAAGACATTACAAAGATAGAAAGGACAGTTCCTAATGTGCACAGTTGACCCATTCAGGAGGTGCATGGTCACTGCTAATCTGCAACAAAGCATATCAGTGACATAATGACTATTCGCCATGGATGGATTGTGAATGAATTGAATTGGTGCTGCAATTAATTTAAATAGGCTGCATGTGTTTTCTTGCATATACTCTTATGCTGGCTGCCAAGAGAATTTCAGATTTGTGCTACGAAATGCTTATAAATTATTCTTAGTGTGAAAAGGCCACAGTGTGCAAATGGCAAAGATTGTTCATGACTCATGACAATGAGCTTCACATAAAAAAAAAAAAAAAAAACAGATGTGTGAACAGTGTTCAGCAGCACCATCTGGGTCCAAAAAAGTATTATGGTTCCATGCAGTGTTTACTGGATATTGTTATCTGTGTTGCTGTTGCTGTCAAGAAAGTGTCAACATTGCTGTTTTCTGTACCTGACATTGGTTGCAGTGATTGTCTCAGTGTAGGTCTGGCCTAGTAACAGTCAAACATTGTCTCTTTTTTCATAAAACAGCTCATCCCCCATATTTTGTACTTCTGACCGCACAGCTGCATCTCTCTCATCTGCTTTTTCTATTGTTCTTCTTTCCATCGTATTAGAAAGAGGAAGGATGGTTTTAGACGTTGAGGTTGGCATGCGGGGACGTGTTGGTGTGTATTGTATATGTATCTGTGTGTGTTTGTATAGTGTGCATAATAATTATCTGTGTAGCCTACTCTCAAATTACTGTATTTACACTGATGGAGAGTTACATTGGTGCAGATCATAGCTTACAGTATCACACATGAGCTCAACATCTATTTTGACATCCTCATTTGACATTAAAATAGGATCAGTGGTCATCTCTTGCACTACAGACCTAACCACTGTTTAAATAGGTTATATTAAACTTTGTTTTAGTGCAAAGTTAGGTAACTGGATCCTGTCTTGGATTTCTGGGTGTTAGCCACCCTGAAGCAACACACTAGAAGAGTGAGGAAAAGAAACCACATGCAGTGAGGACATGTTGGAAAGTAAAAGTTAACTGCTTAGTGGACTTAAAAAGTCCACAGGCAGGATGTAGCACAGATATTGAACCGATCTGCAAGGGCCCCCATTCAATGTAATGCAGAGGAAGTTGTGTTGGCTGGGACACACAGAGCCATTGTGAAGCCCGGAGCAGGAACGGTGTCATTTATCAGGAAAAGTGCGGCGGCTGGGTCCGCCCCCAACATCCTCTCCTGTGAGGAGCGGTCAGACTGCCAAGAAGCTTCAAGGGAAAAAGTAACACCCTCCACGACACTATAGTGGAAGAACGCAGCAGCACAATAACTAATAATAACCAACTCCGAACAGGCTGGAATCATATATAACCTGACTTCCGCTTGGGGGAAATTAGATTGGACTTGAAGTTAAATAACAAACCGGGCCGATGCAGATTTTAGCGACTGCTGGATGATGAGGCGGTTGGACCATAGCGCGCCTTTAACCGATGATTTCCAAGATCCCAGAGACGATGTGGAAAGAGGAATATGATGTTCACTTCGATTTTCTGCTGCAACTCCTGTAAGTTTAATATTTCTGCACATCACGGATTGCTTTAAGCTTCTACGTCTGAATGGGTGGGAACATTAACGTTATGCTGCGTGGCAAAATGGAAATAGTGAGGTAGCAGTAGTGTAACTTTACCCTGATGAAAACTCACTCTAATATTCCTACTGGGACTTATCTGTGCTGTTAAAAGTGGGAAAAATAAGTTTAAAGGTGTATTTTGTATTATTACGTTTGCTATAAGGACTGCAAATATAACATTATGCAGTAGATTTAGAGTATTTAGAGAGTCATTTAATTTAAATAGATTTTAGTAATAAGTCGCGTAATTAGCTGTGGTTGTTTTCCCATAAGTCAGACATCACTTCCTACAGTGAAATGTCATGTAGACATTAGGACTGCAACTGGAATTTTATTTTCATTATCAATAAATCCATTTGTTTAGTTAATAAAACATCTGAAAAATCCCTTCACAATATCTCAGAGATCAAGATGACTTCTTCAGAGATATTTTTTATGTTCAACCAACAGTAACTCTGTTGATCTATGTGTTGTTTCAATTGTAATACATTTATTTGTATAATTTGTAGCTGTACTGTTGTTTTTTAATGCCTGACCTTTTATTTAATTTACAACCAGCAGTTTTTGCAAAGTCGATATGAAACATGTATTCTTTATTTCTCATGGCCCTACTTGATGTCCCATCACTGTCAACAATACTTTGTACACAATGCATATGAAGTGAATGAGATTCAACGTATGTTGACTTTCAACAGTCTGTTACTGTTAACAGCACGATTTAGTGCAGTTACTAGTCCAATAGATGGATGTACATAAGGTCTGTTTTTGTTGACTGGAGGTGCCTCTGCTGCTTGTTTTACATTCAAAATTCCTGTATTGCAACAGGGTTTTTTTTTTGCTGAGATTTTATCTACAAGCCCCAGCCTGGCTGACACACATATACAAGCATGGACAAAAAGCTCATCTGTGTGTATTTTCTACTGTATGCCTACTGTAAACAACTGAATTTCTTAATCCAATAATTCATGATTAGGCTTAGAGAAAATTTCAGTAAGACCATCCTCTTCCCTCCACTCACACCCACTCATACACCTTCCGTGCTGATACGTCTTATAGGTGTGGGTATGGGTGGTTCACAGCCACAGAGATTAAGCATGTGAGTCACTGGCATGCACCATCATGCTCTCTATCTCTGACACACTCTCACACACAGACTGAGTGGCGGTGACAGTGAGTGAATTTGTGTGGCCTGGGGATACAGAATTGTGCCTTCAGATAGACAAATAGGTTATAACACCAAGTGTCTTGGCAAAAAAAGCCTGTACTTGATATTTGACACTTCATATTGTGTCAATTTCACTATCGTTTTGTGTTTGTGTTTATGAGTGTAGGTGTTGGTTCTGTTATTGCCAGACAACATTGCAGTGGGGGGAGCTCGGCATGTTTGTAGTCCCATGACTGATACGAGTTTTGAATGATTTATGAAGTGTCTCTGAGTCTGGTGAATTAAGATGGTCAGACAAGTGGAAGCAATTTCAGCACAAACTCACAGCTAGATATTGTTTAGAATTGACCACAGACTCATATTATTTTTTGTGAGTCCGCGTCTGTGTTAATGTGTCTGCAAACATTTGTCTCATATGTACATATGCCCATCCATCAATTTTCACATTTTCACTTGTCTGTGTCTTAAGAGGAATCATGCAACTTTCTCAGATTCAGTAGGATATGTAGACCATTTACCAGGGGTTTCTCCCAATTGGACAGTTTCAGAATAACTCCAGAGGGAGCCAAACAGGACAAGTATGTATATATAAGTGAGATTAGTATAATAATCAGATCCCAAACCACCTCAGCTGACTCCCTCTCCACATGAAAGGCCAGTGGTTTTACTGCTCCCGGATATAGAGAATAAGCTCCCCACCCTGTCCCCAAGGATGAGTCCTGGAACCCTGCGAATGAAGCTTCTTTTACCCGACTGTATCTGCAATTTCAGCGTCATTCTGGGCAGCGATGCTCCAGCAAGATAATGTAGAGATGTTTGCATAACCCACCTCATTGCGGAGGAGGGGTTTCTTTGTCCCTGGGACCCTGGCAACTGTGTTGCTTGAGGGCAGTGGCTTCTTGTGGGGGCTCTCAGTGCAAATTGGTTCAAGGTTAGGGGCCAGATGCAGAGTAATTCTAAGAGCCTAACGAATCAGCCATCACAGAAACGTGTAACCTGGACTACAGCAGGGAAATCAAGGCTCTTCGAGGAGGTCAGCTGTAGGGGTGTAGTACATAGTCAACCATTCAACAGATGAAAGCAGGAGACTGACTCCGGGCTATGGAAACTATGTGTTTTGTGTATTAGTCCATAACAGAGAGCCTTAAGGTTATCTACCCTGATTCATTTTCTTGTAACACAGGACATTTTGCTTCCGCTGTATCCATGGCAACCAACAAATCCCTTACAACAACAGTGCATAATGCATTCAATTTGTGAGGGTAATGCAATTGGGCTGATCAGATTATGCAAAAAACATCTGAATCATCTGGCGAGAATGCTGAAGGTGTCACGTAAATGCACACGGAGACAGGAAATGCAGTGTAGTCTGCATGTGAACGTGCATGCTCTTTCTTAAGAGATTCATCATAAATAGTTTCTCTATTTTAACGTCAATTTGATTTCCCTGAATGTTTTATGATATTTCTAATGAGTATGTGTAGGATGGATGTGTCACGGACATGGTAAATAAGGTGGTGATTAAGGTATTTTGATTAGATGCGTTAATCAATCAGGCCTACAAATGTTGCTTGGTTTCATAAGTGTGAAGTGACTGCAGTACACTGGATACTGCTCAATATCTTGCTTCAGTCAGTCAGTCATAAATAAACAGGCACTAATTAATAAAACGATTTACTCCGTTCTCTTGATAACTGTTAAAGACAATACAAGGCCTTGAGGCCAAGGCAGTTCATCAAATTGTGTCCTTAGTGACATACTGCATCCTGCAGTGATGGCTGCTTGTCTCAATGTTAAACATAAAGGTTAGTATGCTTGTCACAAGAATTACTACTCATGGAACCCATGGAAAATAGTGTGGTTTGATTTTGACCCTGGTGAGATCTTCAAATTTATACAAGTGCCAGGATATAATCAAACCTATATATGTGTATGTGTGTATATATATATATGCTGTGCAGTATTAGTAGTTCTGTGATAAAGTGAGACATTATATCTTGAGACAAGGCACATAGTGTTCAAAAACATCTGCCATTCATGCAGACTCTGCAAGTCATTGCTTGGAAATGGAAGCTTGTCTCCAACTGTCTGATTTTTTTTTTTTTTTTTTAACTACTCCTGCAGGGGTGATCGAGTACATTCATTCTTTGGAAGAAACTCACTTAGCTTTACTCTCGCACAGATACGCCCTTTCACAGTTGAAATAGCCATCCTGGTGATAGACAAGGAGCATGAGATGGACAATTTACTAGTTCAGTTTGAGATGGGGCATTTTGCTCAAGGGGAAGTGGATGGGAGTTGTGGACAGAGAAAGAATAAATTGTTCACTTCTACTTCAGCTACAGCTGCGTAGCTTTTCTAGCTAACTTCTCATCTTGGTTTGCCTGAAACAGAGGAAGCATGGAGCTATTAGTTTTTCATATCGCAGTACTTTAATTCAAACTGTGTCAGGGGTTAACAGTCTGAGATTAGTGGAGCTTTTTAGAAAAGAATGAGGCAGGTGAAATCTGCTTCAGTGTTATAATCAGCCTTTAGATCCACTGCATTAAAGTAGGACATTACGTGACTGTGAAAGTAGGTGGGTCATAACAAGTAATTTGACCCTTGTTAGATTTTTGTGTGTGTGTATGGGAACATATGTTTATGTAATTGAGTTTTATGCTCTGCAGTTGAGTTTCCTCTGTCTAGTTTTGTTTTGACTTGTATCCCATTCATTAACCTGGGCATGACTTGCGTGTCTCTGTTTGTGTTTGTGTGTACATACGCGTATGTTCTCATCCCCCTACAGCGATGCCAACCTCACAGACGTGCTGTCTGACTCAGAGGAGTGCGAGTTGGGCAGTCTGGAGCGTTTGGAGCGCGGCAGCACCGACACTCTGGCCAATGGCTGTCGAGCCGACTCTGAGGCCGCCAAGAGGCTGGCCAAGCGCCTCTTTCACCTCGAGGGCTTCAAACGCTGTGATGTGGCCAGACACCTGGGCAAGAAGTAAGCACACACACACATGCACTCACACAGTTCCACATGCAAACACATGCTGCCGACAGACTGATAAATCACCAGAAACTGAGGAAAACATGTTTACTTTGTTACATCTGTTCAGTTTGTGTGGCACAAAGACATAAGATATGGCTTGATGCACGTCAAAATAGATGAGTGATGTACAAGCATGCTTAATATACACTGCCCGTCCAAAAAAAAAGTCACCACCTGGATAAGGAAATAGGTAAGAGCCTCCCATTGGATAATTACTGCATGGATGATTATTTTTCAGCTGGCAACAAGTTATTTAACCCTAACTGATGCAGTGAGTAACCTTAAACAACAATGTTGGAAGACACATCCTGTGGTCCTGGAAAAGATGTTAGTCTGTCAAATTATTGGCAGCAAGCAAGGGAAACATCTAGGGAGATTGTTGAAACTACTAAAACTGGATTAAGAACTGTCCAATAGAAAAAGGTCATGTGGTCTATTGAGTCCAGATTTACCCTGTTCTAGAGTGATGGGAGGGAACATCAGGGTCAGAAGAGAGTCAGATGAAGTGATGCACCCATCATGCCTCGTATCTACTGTACTGTACAAGTCCAAGTGGGGGTAGTGCTATGATCTGGGGTTGCTGCTGTTGGTCAGGTCTAGGTTCAGCAACGTTATGTGTCCAAAGAATGAGGTTAGCTGACTATCTGAATATACTGATGACCAGGTTATTCCATCAGTGTATTTATGACAATACCAGGATTCATCGAGCTCAAATTGTGAAAGAGTGGTTCACAGAGCATGACACATCATTTTCACACATGGATTGGCTACCACAGAGTCCAGACCTTAACCCCATTGAGAATCTTTGGCATGTGTTGAAGAAGACTTTGTGCAGCGGTCTGATTCTCCCTACAAGATCTTGGGAGAAAAGTTAATGCAACTCTGGACGGGAATAAATGTTGTGACATTTTATTGGATGGGCAGTGTATTAATAAAATGATATTTTCCAACGCTGTGGCATCAAGGAAACATTTATATAACACATACTTATGTACCTTTTCAGTACTATGTTGATTTGCTGATGTGCTCTCATTCTTTTTGTCTGCAGTAATGAGTTCAGCCAGTTGGTGGCGTCAGAGTATCTGAGTTATTTTGATTTCTCTGGCCTGTCACTGGATCGAGCCCTGAGGTAAAGCACAGTCAGCGCTTGAACTTGATGAGTGTGTGTTGTTGTGGATGTTGTGACATGTCTTTGTGTGTGTATGTATAGTCTTCCATTGCCTCTTCACAAGGCATTAGCTTTGTGTTAATCAAGCTGTCATGTTGAGTACAGTTAGCCAGTGTAGCTGACAGCTGTGGAGTAAATCGTTGCCTTATACCTGACATGTTGCTGTCTCAAACTGCTGCCTTCAGTACAGTTCTGTGCACTTCAGTCTCGGCCTGATTAGCATGCTATTCAACCTACTTACAGCCCTGGCATTGTTTGGATCTTAGCATTTTTTAATGTACTCACATTACTTTAGTTCTTTTTAAGGTTAATACAAAAAACAGCCAACAATTAGATCTGTACACCCGTGCTAAACTACAAACATGTACAGTTTTAGGTACTTGTACTTTACATTGAGTATTTCTGTTTACTTCTACTTTCTACATTTAGCTCACTGCTATTTTTTGACTTTTTTTTTAATCTCAAAAACAAGTTTTTAATTATTTTGTAGATTTAGATTATTAGTACAAAACATAATAAATGATTAATATTATCCTGAATTACTGTTACAGTGATGTATTACTATTGGTGTTTATGTGACAGGAACTTCTTAAAGGCTTTCCCACTAATGGGAGAGACCCAGGAGAGAGAGCGGGTCCTTGTTCATTTCTCCAGACGCTTCTGCCACTGCAACCCACAGACACCCACCTCTGAAGGTTAGCGCTATGAGCGTGATGTAACAAGGGTGTCAGTTTTATGAATGCAAAAAATCTTACATTTACTAATTGACACACCTTAAACATTCTTATACTTGTATTTGATTTTATTTGATGAAAACATAAAACATTTTGTAAGATGCATATTGATCCTAGTTCAAATCAAATGAAAAGTATCAGTATCAGAAAAATCATAACCCACAAATTCAAGAGCTCTGTACAAGAGAAAACCTAGGAGAAACAACATGTTATGGACAATCAGAGCAGCAATGACAACACTAACACCAGCAATGTTTATGCTATTTGCATAAATCTTAAAATATGACACACAATTTAAACTGAGAGCAATTGCAACAAACATTTGCCTGTGGGATCAATACGTTTTCTGAATCTTTTTTGAATCTTTGAATCTTGAAAATATATAAAGAATTTTGACTGCAGCACCAGCTAATCGTATAGCTTAGCAAGTATGCTACTAGTGATGACATGCACTTAATGCACTTTGCAGCTCTGGAAATATATGTGTGATGTACATGTACATAGAATACATGATATTCCATTCACATTCATTTGTCACATTTTGCTGACCTTGGCTGACCTTCAGTGTGGTCCTGTTGCAGATGGAGCCCACACTTTAACCTGTGCCCTCATGCTGCTTAACACCGATCTACATGGACATGTATGTACTGAAGCTGGATCTTACTGGTTCTGCAGGATTCCCATGCTTTTAATCTTCCTGTAGAACACATCCTAATGTCAGATATGGCATGTCCTCAACCTGCTTTTGGATATATTTCTTGTTTTTTCTCTGTTTCTCTTGTCTACCCATTTCATTCTCCCTCTCTCTGTTTGCCCTGCACGGCCTACTTTCTGACCTGTTTCTGTCTCTCCTGTCCTCAAATAGTCTCATCTGTTCAGTTTGAAACTGGAACACTGTGTTGTGTGCAACATAACACCCCTCAGTATCATAGGTCCTCTGCTTTTGCTTTTCCTCGATACTCTTGCTGAACCCCACTTAGTCCCTGCTAATAGTACTTGTAGTGAATATCCCTCTTCTAACTAATATAATTTCTCTCTTTTCAATTTCCTCTCCCTCCTTTTTAAATCCTTCCCCTGCTAATCAAATCTGGTCCCCCTGGTCTCTCTCTGCCACTGCAGGTGGTAAGTATACTTATAGTATTAGAACTGTCCTTACTGACATATAATTGTCCTACCCGTCAACTAACAGTGGAATTAAGGTCATAATTTTAAAATCACAACTTATTCTATTTAGTTATTTAATTCAATGATGCTAAACTATGTGTCAGCACACATTTGGCTGACAGTTTTCCATTTAAAATAAAATGCAATGTTGATATTAGCAAGTGAAAATGTTAACTTATCCCTCCCTTTTACTGTGCAGTTTCAAGATTAAGTGAGTGATGAAGTGAGCAGCTTCTTTATGTAATAGACTTTACGATCCCTCCTTTTTACAGTACTATGAGGCTTTGATTCAAAGAGAGTGCTCTGTCGTTTAAGCTTTACATGAATGCTTCATTTGGAGACCGAGTAGTTCATCAAGCTGGATTGTGTCTGTGAATTACAACATGTTACCTATTTGCGAGGATAAACTGGATATTATGAATAAATGGAGCAGAAAACATTTTGTGACGCATGTTACATCCCATCCGGAATATTATGTGCTTTTCTTAGAAAAGGGAACAGGGTTGTCTTGTCTGTTACATGGCCTTCACAAAGGAAAATGTGAATAAAATGCCACAACCCAAACTAAATATTTCTTTTTGTAACAGCAATGAGTCAAATCAGTTTTAGTTCCACATCTGTATTTGCTTAGGTAACCAGTTGCAGCTTGATTCAGGCA
Organism: Anabas testudineus; assembly: GCF_900324465.2. Lineage (NCBI taxonomy): Eukaryota > Metazoa > Chordata > Actinopteri > Anabantiformes > Anabantidae > Anabas > Anabas testudineus. The sequence goes on along the minus strand of NC_046619.1, from coordinate 5,565,378 downwards.
GAAAGGACCAGTCACACAAGCGCCTCCCCATGTTTTCCTTCCCTAATGATGCCATAATCATTAGAGGTTAAACACTGGGAAAGGTACGAGAAACTGGTACAGCACTGGCTCTAATAGAGTGACACTCACCACTTCTACTAGTAGAAGTCCAGTGATATAACACTGCCACCCAGTGGGCTGTTGCAAATCTTTATTTAGCTTGCTTCATAAAATTGGGTTGACACATCAGCTGCTATGAAAGTTAACTATTTGCAATCTTCTGTGAATACTGAGCTGAGAAGGATGGACCAAAACAACAACTATAGGCTAAATGTTTAAATCAATCAGAAACTTTAATCCCTGTGTTGATTTCTGTCTATTTGTCTGTTTGTCTTTAGAACATTGGGAAGAAGATGTCTTGCCAACAGTTTATCAGTAATCTAGATGGCCTCAACAATGGCAAAGACTTTCCCAAAGACTTATTAAAGGTACAGATCTTCTCTTAAGAGCAAACATCTACAGCAAAATCAGTCACAGATTGACAAATGAAAAATAATCAAAAAAGTAAGTGTTTACATATTCAGTCTTTCATTGCTTTGCCCACACAGGTCTTGTATAATTCAATCAAAAATGAGAAGCTTGAGTGGGCAGTGTGAGTATGCATTTTATGTTTATCAAAACAAAAAAATGTATCTATGCGTGTTATTTTAAAAGTAGGTATACTTGAATATGTGCTACTCAGATTCATCTAAATGGGCGTTTGTGTGTGTCTGCATGTGTTTGTGTGCCTGTGCAGTGAGGAGGAGGAGCTGAGGAAGAGTCTGTCAGAGCTGGTGGAGGAGCAGTGTGAGGGCGGGAGTAAGCGTGTTGCCAGGGTAACGGATGGCAGTAACCCTTTCATCGCCATTCCCATCCTTCTCAATGCTGTCACTTACAAACACGGTGTGTTGACCCGCAAGAGCCATGCTGACATGGACGGCAAGCGCAGTGAGTCCCCGTCTACACACACTCTCACACACTCCCACACACAGGTTTGGCTAAAGTATCTAAATTCCTGATAGAAAAAGAAACGAGAAAAGAAAAAGAACACAAAAGTTTTTTTTTTGTACTTTTCACTGTCACAGCTCCGAGGGGTCGCCGAGGTTGGAAGAAGTTCTATGCAGTTCTTAAGGGGATGATCTTGTATCTCCAGAAGGTACCGCATGTCGTCCTCTGCTCTGTTACCATAGAAACACACATCCACCAATGTCACTGCGGTGGTGGATGCTGCTAGCTACTGTGTGTGTGTGTGTTTGTGTGTGTGTGTACCACTATGTGTGTATTTGAGAAAGAGAGAGAGAGAGAGAAAGCGTGAGGTAGCATAAGGAGATGAGAGAAGGCAGGGTTGCGCCAGTGTTTGTCTCCCCCTGCTGGTAAATGGGATGCACCAACAGGAAATGACGGTGGTCCTGTTTCTGTTACACTGCTTGTCACAGAAACTGTATCACTGTTATGACTTGTTGATCTTATGGAGAATTCTTTGAAAGACTGAAAAAAAACAATATATACAAGCAACATAATACCTGTGATTTCAGTCTACCTGTTTTTTTTACTCAACTAGGATGAATATAAGCCAGATGCTGACATCTCAGAGGTCGACCTGAAGAATGCAGTGCGGATCCACCATGCTTTAGCCACCCGTGCTACTGACTACAGCAAGAGAGCCAACGTACTGAAACTTAAGACCTCAGACTGGAGGGTCTATTTGCTGCAGGCCCCGTGAGTCACTCTCAATATCACACAACCAAAAACAAAACGGAGTTCAAGTTTAACATCTACCAGATACCATGAAACAATCTAATGTATGCTGTTAGCAGTCTTACAGCAAAAGGATAAGCAAGTGGCGCAAAAGGATGAATGATGATCATAAAGTGTTTCTATTGATCATATTTCAGTGTAGAATTATTATTTTTTTTTTTTTACTCTTGTATTATAGAAAAAAAGCTACAAATTTTCATTAAGACACTTTAAAACAACTGGTTTAATAGCCTATAGAATATGATGTGATGAAGGTTAGATTCATCATCATCATTCATCCGTCATTTTGCATCTTGCATTTCAATCTATGCTGTTGACACATTTGTTATGTCATTTTGCTGAAATCTAATTTGCAAGTTCAACACCATTAGTCAAACAAATCACAAAGGTCATACAGACTCATCTGGTTTGATTGCTAGTTTGTCAGTAGCAGGTGTTATGTAGCTGAAATTTAGGTTCGCTATTTGTTCGCTCAGATTAAATTGAACTAAGTACTGTAACAGTCATAGTTTTCTATTGAGAATTTTGTTTGCAGACACAGAAAATTAACTAGTTCAAAATCATTCCTCTCACGTCACACCCTTGAATATTAATTTTCATGAGACACTCATTGGCAGGATGGGGGTTTAGTTTGGAGATTAGCAGTGATTGATCTACTGTACACCATTCCATGGTAAAACACAACTGAGCTATATTCTCTATGGTCCCTGAATGCCCCACATCTGCAGTGAACAGACAACATTCAAAATCAAAGTTTAAAAGACTTACATAACATAAACATTGCTAGCTTTTAAATTCATTAGAAATGTATAGAATGTACATATATTTAAATATTTTTAAAGATGATATCAGCTGTATATGAAATGGGTTTAATATACATCCATTCATTAGTGATCCATTCACTGCTGATTCACCACACTTGTTCATGAACCTTGTAGTACCTGTGTCAGTGTGTCATGTCACAACATGATTTTTCACTCTGTAATCTCACCTTCATCTCTCTCAGGAGTGAGGAGGAGATGATGTCTTGGATCTTCCGGATAAACCTGGTGGCAGCACTGTTCTCAGCCCCGGCCTTTCCTGCTGCCATCGGCTCCATGAAGAAATTCTGTCGACCCATTCTGCCATCCTCATCCACCAGACTTAAACAGGTACACACACACACACACACACACACACACACACACACAGAAGATTAGGACCAAGAGCAGCTATCACACTCACTATACTGGCTTTTATTTTGCTTGTCTCTACAGATACATGACATTTACATTTAGTCACTTGGCAGACGCTTTTATCCAAAGCGACTTACAAGTGAGGTATATACAGTGAAATATGATTCTCAGTACTAAAATAAATACTTGTTTTGTCCAGTGCTTTTTGCCTGGTATCCAGTATGTCACAGCAGCACGCTCAATTGTTCTACATTGAAAAACCTTCACATAGGGTTGGGCATTTTTACATATTCTATTTGTGTCCGCTCACATCTGATTGGCTGCTGTGGGGGTCTTCTGGTTTTTTTTCTTTGCTGTGATTGGTGCAGGAGGACCAGCTGCTGAGTCACGAGAGCAAGCTGAAGCAGATGAGCCTGGAGCTGGAGGAGCACCGGAAAAACCCGCCCTCAGCCGACCCCAAAACCCGGGAGTGGGAGGAGTACCGGCTCAAAGAGCACTACCTCACATATGAGGTTCAGGCTTTGGACATTTTTATTAATTTTTAAAGCACGAGATAGCAAGAATTATGACAGCTGTTTTCTGTTCATATACATTGTATTTTCTAAAGCCTTATAAAAACATTTATTAACCTGCTGCCTCAAAGGATAAGTCTTATATTTCCAAGTCTGTGAAACTGCTTGTCTTTAAATCGATATCAGTCCAAATTAAAAATAGATGGTTCTTAGAGATAGGTCTTATGTTTCCAAGTGAACTGATATAACAGCACTCCCAAACTTGTCAGATCAGGGCGTCAGTCTTTAGTCTGTTTTTGTTTCTGATTCAGGTTCTTTGGGCTTTCTCTGTCCTAACACATCCATCTCTCCCTTTCTCATCCTCTCTCTGAGCAGAAGTCTCGGTATGAGACGTACATCAGTCTGCTGCAGGCCAAAATTCGTGCAGAGACAGACGACCTTGAGAAGATTGAGGCCAGCGTAATGGGTGGTCTTATCATGGAAGGAGGCCTAGGCGGCCGCGAGTGCCACCTCCGCAAGACGCAGTCCTCCCCGTCCATCAGCCAGGCACACGGTGGGCTGAACGGGAAGGCTACTGGATGCACTGCCCCAGGACAGAGGAGCTAGGGGAGGAGGGAGAACCAGAGACCACAGCCCACATAATGGCATCCCTTCAGGCCAAACTAGTTTAATCCTCCAACTCGTTTTTGGGCTTTTTGTTAGTGTTTTTTTCTTTGTTTTTTGGGCAGCAACAAGAGAAATCTCAGTTTAAACCTTTCCCAGAATTTATCAACCCTCGTGATAAGATTCTGTCCTTGAGCAATAGATGAAGAAGATGAAGATCCTGCCCCTGATCCTTAACAAGTGACCCTGCCAAACCTCAGTTCTTTGAACTTTTATTGTTGCACATTAAATGATCATAACTGTGATCGCTGTTTATAACCACATCATCAGTATTATTCTGAGAACTCTGTGCAGTTGTCTTTAGTTGAAATTTGTTTTTAGTCATGAGCAAAACATTGACTAGTTTATAATGTATTAGTTTAATGCCAGAAAGAGACACAGACTGGTTTCCCCTCGTCCTCTCAGTTCTGTCCTTGTCAGACAGAAACTGAAATGCACAAGGTGAAGATGGTACTACTGTAGCATTTTGGCTTTTTTACACTCATGTTTACACACACAGCCACTCACAGCATGTGTATGGAAATAGAACATATCTGTCTGAGTTAACAGAGGTTCTCAAAACTATCTCGGAAGGATCAAGTCCCTGCTATATATGTCATATTTATTTATTTATTGAATAAACATTAAAGTTCATTAACCTGTACAAGGGACCTTCCAGGTGGAACCATAGTTTTCACTTAACTGCTCCACCAGAGGAACTGGGGGTTGAGTGCCTTATTCAAGGGCACCTCAACACTAGCTGTTGAGGGATTTTAAGGAAATTACGCAGTTGTGAGTCCAAGAAATCTCAATCTGTTTCTATGATTTTAAAGCTGCCCAAAGCTTCCCCCAAAAAACGACTTGTATTCAGTTATTCTGTTTGTTTATATAAAGTAAAGAAGGTTAACAGTATGTGACAGAATGAAAGTGAGTAACACGTTCTGTGTCACCCCTTTACTGCTCTTAAGTTATGACAGAGTGCACTGAGCTGATATGTGGTTGGATGTCAGGTTTCTGAAGACTGAACAGGAAGGTGTGTGTGTGTGTGTGTGTGTGTGTGTGTGTGTGTGTGTGTGTGTGTGTGTGTGTGTGTGTGTGTGTGTGTGTGTGTGGCATGCTTTTTAAGTGGTTCCAGTTGAGAAGTTGAAGCTGTAAGCAACAGGGAGAAGTAAATATAGCAGGGTCATGTTTTTGTATGAAGAATTTATTGAGCATTTGTGGAAAGAAACAATCCAATGGCCTTCTGCTGAATAAAACTGCCATCACAGACAGGCAGTCATCATCCTGGTTAGAAAAGATGTAGCTTTACCCCTTAAAAGCAAAACTTTTTACTGAACCCTGCTCTGATTTATAACATGTCATATGGACCTATCATAGCTTGTATTGCTTTGTACTAGACAAGAACCAATACTGATGTATACTGATTCATTCCTCCCAGTGCAGTCATTTCCACCAGATGAAGATGTTTTTGAGAAAGCAGGTCCTGGCCTATCATAGACAGAGAGTGGCTGATTGGAGAGTGTAGCAGCAGGACTGCTCCGGCTTAGCATACCTGTCAGCAAACTGGAAAGGGGAGGGTAACAGCAGCAAAACAACTCCACCAGCAGAGTAGCCATCAAAACAGCCTCCACGTGGGCGAGGACGAGGAAGAGGAGGAGAGACGTGTTTTCTGAGAAGAGACTGGTTTAGTTTTCTAAGTAAGACCACGACTGCCAGCCAAGAACGGGAAAAACAGACATCCAGCACACATAGTAAGACAAAGACAACATATTAAACCTGTTTCTCATGGAAGGAGGGCTTGTGTAATGTAGGAGGAGGTGGGGATGTGGTGGGACAGGATGTGGTACTGCTATTTGTGAGCACCTTAATTGATCCTTACCCACCCAAACACAAACATTTTTCCTCTTTCTACACAACTTGCTTATGACACAACTGTAGATCAGTGAGCTTGGTGCCCCCTCACTCAGCCTCAGTGTGGCACAGAAGCATGTTGACATAACCAGAGCTGTGGATATAGACACTATGAACAATCTTATCTTTGGCCTTGGACACAACACTGCTTTGAATATCACATTAATAGTAACTGACTGGGATCTGAGATCCTTCTGAGGCTTGGCTGGAAACCTGGAATCCTGGAACCGGATCATTGTACAGACCAAAATGTTAAAACGGAGCGTTGAGTTTTCAGAGAGGAAGTACCATTTTATAAAAGCTGTATTAGGACGAATAACTGCTTTCTTACAGGGAGACTTCCCCTTATAGTCACTTTGGCTGTTGTGCTAACTATTGTTCTCCAATGTTCTAGGTTAGGCCTGTGCTGTAATATAGGATTGTGACAAAAAACATTTGTTGATTGTTATGTTTTATTTAAAAAATGATGACTTCGGCACTTTGATGTCAGCATTCAATCTGTCTTTTTGTTAGATTCGTTTGTATATCTGAACTGTTTTTGACAGGATGCTCAAACTATGTAAAGGACATATTTACTGAATATTTAGTCTGTGCTTCATAAAATAAGCTTTTATACAGATGACTGTGGTTGTGATTTATTGGGCTTGTTAAGGTTTACAGCAGGTTACTCATCTGTGTGACACTTATGTGTTGGATATGAGATTATGTGTAACATTTCAACGTACACTGCTCGTCAAAAAAAGTCACACACTCACGCATTCACTGTGGCATTGTTTCGTTAAGCATTTTTCTCCCAAGATCTTGTATTATTGATGAGAACGTTGAACTGCTGCACAGTCTTCTCCAGCACATCTCAAAGATTTTCAATGAGGTTAAGGTCTGGACTCTGTGGCGGCCAGTCCATGTGTGAAAATAATGTGTCATGCTCCCTGAACCACTCTTTCACTATTTGAGCCTCGATGAATCCTGGTATTGTCATCAATCTATTGATATAATAACCTGGTCATTCAGTATATTCAGGTAGTCAGCTGACCTCATTCTTTGGGCATATAATGTTGCTGAACCTAGACCTGACCAACTGCAGCAACCCCAGATCATAGCACTGCCCCCGCAGGCATCACTTCACCCTCCTCTCTTCTTATTCTGATGCTCCCATCACTCTGTAACAGGATAAATCTGGACTCATCAGATCTTCTTCCATTTAACAGTTCTTAACCCAGTTTTAGTAGTTTCATCAATCTCAATTTACCAACAATTTGACCCTTCTGAAACAGATAAACATATTGTCTGAGCTGATCCAAGACCACAGGATGTGTGCTCTGACATGGTTATTTAAGAAATGAGAAGCTGCTCACTGCATCAGTTAGGGTTAAATATCTTGTTGCCATCTGAAACATAATCATCCATGCAGTAATTATCCAATGAGAAGTTCTCACCTATTGCTTAGTTAAATCAAGGTGATGACTTCTTTTTTTGGACGGGCAGTTTATTTTTAACTTAAACACCACACAGAATATTCATAATAGGTTAATGCAGTTTTTTTTTTTAAGAAGAAGAAGAAGCTTGTTAATGTATATAGTCTGCAGTCAAGAAGTAAGTTTGATCCACTATAAAACAGCTGTTAGTCTTCTGCAGCCATAAGTGTTCAAGTACTGAATGATTACAGATAACAAATTGCTAGTTTATAAGAGAATACACTGTGGGATATGGTGATGAATATACTTTATCTATCCCGGGAGCAGTTATTGTTAGACTTTTACAGTATCCTGCTGTATCTATTTAGCAGGGATTTAAAAGCCTTAGTATGTGCAGCATTCATATTGCATATGAGACACAGTGTGTGGAGCAGCTTCCAGTGTAACAATGTGCTGTGTCGTCTCCCCATTTCCTTAAACAGCCTCAAATCTTAACCACCTTCTTCACCACTTAAAATCTTTACCTCGGGTGTCTTGAAGTGTTTTACCTGCATCAGCATACATGCTGGAGAAGTTCAGCTACAGCAGCTGCAGAATGCTGATTGCATTTTTTAACTTATGATACTGACTGATGAACCCACAGGGTCAAGTAGACAGGGTTATTTATGAGCTGTTTTGACTGAAACAACTGATCTATAATTATACTGGAACCCTTTTAATACCGACTGTTCTCAGCACAATAAGCAGGCACGACGTAAACAAAAGTCACCCTATGTTTAGTGTAATATCATTTTACAATGCTGACAAACACTTTATCAAATGGTCTTTCAACTGTCAGCTCATCAGCTCGTCAGGTGGGATATGAATTTTGTAAATGTTCTGTTAGGGTTCACTCTGACATCATTCACCGCAGAATATCTTTTACTGTCATTTGTGGTAGAGAAGCTTTAATAATGAGCATTCATTACTCATAAGCCAAAAAGAAAAAAAAAGTATTTGTAGTAATGGAGGAGATTTAAAAAACTGTGAAAGTGAAATAAAAATAGGTGTGAGAGAGAAAATGCTGTATATATAGTGTTGATCGTGACATCAGACGCCCTTGGAGTGATGATATCATGTGACCACATCAGTGCTGGAAAAAACATAAAAGATGCCAACAGTTAAATGGTGAAACGGTAAGGGCTAACTAATCTGAAGTCAACTTTCTGAACAACACAGTGATGCTTGTCCACTGCAGTCATTTATACTTTCAAAAGTCAACAATTCATGATCATAGATGCTCTGAAAGCTCCTTTTGGCAGGCATGGCTCTCATAAGCGTATTCTTCTTGTGCAGAGCAAACTCAAAAAGTTAAAGTCGTTATTGTCAGTTAAAGAAGCTCTAATCCACACTAATACCTGACTCCAATCTAAGGGTTCACATACTTTTTCCACTAGCACTATGAAGTTGTTCTCAACAAATACACGACAGATCAAAATATGCTTTGTGATATTATTTTAGACACATTAGATTTGTTAACTATATATATGAGAAATGAATGCAGAAAACCATTACATTTCAAAAGATTCACATACTTTTTCTTGCCACTGAACATTTACTTTAAGAGCCTTTCCTGTACTGATTGGGTAGAGAAGAGGTGTTTTAGTTATGGGATGATTCTGTGCTTTACGGCGCACTTGGCCATGCCAGGTGAACCTGGTATCAGACTTAATCGTGATTAGCAGCTGTCAACCTGCTGAGATCATATAACTATGTATGTAAGACCTCATATCCATCCATCACTGATCAGATGGCCCGACTGGGCTGTCTTACCTTAAACTAGGCAATATTCACTCATCCTCCCTAAACATCCATGGTGTTAAATCCGAGGCTGATCATTTTTCATTTTTTGGTTCACAGACCTTCAAGTGTCCAGTATTGTAAAAATCACTGGGTTAGAAACGTTGGTGAACAATCAGCTGCACAAACTTACATGTCACTTGGCTCAGTTTCTTTCCACTTGGAGGCCTCTCCCTGGTGGTACAGTTTACCAATCCATTGACCAGAATTTGGCTCAAGCTGCCGCCAGTCAGCTCTTGCAGCTCCGATAATGTTAAGCTGAGACTCAGCTCAGTGAAGGTATATAGAGAAGGTCGTAGTAAAACAAACTCGTACAGTTCATTGTTAATGTGCAGCTGCTAACGCTGAGTAAACAACACAGTGCTTGGCTGGTTGTGAGGCAGAGCTTATGGAATATGTAAGCTGTATGTTACCAAGATTACAAATAAGATACTCAACAAGACATCATATTTGAGGCACTGGTGGGGGTGTATCAGTTTTATTGCTCACAGCAGGAAAAGTAGGGGTGCAAACAGACACAGGGAGGCTGTTACCATTTACAGTCTGTAAAGCGGACTCTGCTCAGGTGGCCATATGAAATACCAGCAGCGGAAGCCAACAGTGGTGTCAGAGGAGTAGTCCATTCATCCTGTAATGTATAGGAAATAGAATAATAATAATAATAATAATATATATATAATAATAATAATAAGAAGAATAATAAGAAGAAGAAGAAAGCATTTTGGTGTATTATATCTGAGCATCCTCTATGTTGGGGGTCCCAGGCAATTGCACAACAATAATAATAATAATGGTGGAAGTTAGCTTGGCCTATTAGTTAGCTTGGAGATGCAACTCAATACAGAGAACAAGTTGATTTAAAGGATTAAACATTATGCTTTTACAATCATTAACTGTGCCCTCTTAGGATTTGGGTGGGTCATTTTGTCATATTTGATTTATTCTGCACCACTGCTTTAAGTGCCAGATAAATACTAGTAATAATACTAATTATTAGTGTTATTATTATCATGCCCCACACCTAAAACAAACCAAACAAACACTAGCTGGCTCAAAAAATATGTTTAAACAAATTCTGTAATGTTGCCCAAAATATAATTCTGGTAGAAATGTGTTTGGCCAAGACGAGAAGCTGCAGCTCAGTATAGCAAATGCAAAGCTATGACGCACTTGAATAAGCGTCTTACGGTTACTGAATACTTAAAAAAATGATTTTATTTAATATAGCCTCCATAAGATTGACCCTGTTAAAGTAGATATCATCTGAGCAGGTTCCTAGCTTCTGCTGGATTTTCACGTCTGCACCACATACAATTTAGTTCCCACCAGCTCTGCTGTACAAATTCCTAAATTTAATATTTTTAATTTTTATTGGAATTAGTTTAAAGGTTTTGTATAAAAGTTTAAGTACTGAATGTAGATGTGGGGGTTTTGTAAATCATAGCTGTTGTTAAGATGGTTATTATAGGAATTCTACTTTTCAAGGTTATAATTTCTCAGTTTTATTGAAACTGTAAGGAAGGTTTATAACATGTTCCTCCTCATTTAAATGTAAATAGGGCGGCCAAAACATTAGAAACACCTCGTGAAGTAATGCACTCCAATACGACCCCAACACCCACTATGACCTCAACAATAAACATAAAGTTGAATTATCACCTTTCTGACACCTTTAACAAAAGCTGAGAAATTAGAACCTAAAGGTCAAATTTATGGCTGAGCTGCTGTACGGGATTATATTAGATAGTACAGGTGTACCTAATAAAGTGGCCTGTGAGTGTATGTCAGCATGTTATATGTCAAACCAGTCACACCTTGAAACGTCTATGTTCACAGAAGGTCAGAAAAGAATCCCCATAAAACACGTTGATTACTGAGCAGTGTCTAGTTAATGGAAGGATTAGTTCCTTCATGACATGGTTCCATTTGAACTTTTGTTAGTTAAAAAATATTTTCTCCAGCAGCTCTTGCTGTTGCCACACAATCTGCTTCTTATAACATTGGGTTCATAATACCTGGGATTAATGTTTTATTGCTTCTGGTGCACTGACCTGTTGCCTGCTGCACACTGCAAAATCTCCCCCTGACTGATGAGAGTTAATGCTGCCTTGTCAACAGCGTGCTGTCTTTCCTACTGTGGCAACAATCTGGGAAACACGCTTTCATTTCTACATGGACGTCAGTGCAGATGTCTGGAGCACTGGGGAATATCCGCTCTTTGTATTCATCTGCTGTAGTTACCCACATATTGCGTTTGTGCATCTTTTATTCACTAATCCATAAAAATGGATTCAAAGGATAGCTGATGGAGGGAGCTGCATCCTGTGATCACTGGCAGTTAGCAGCCATGATAAATGAAATAAACTCATAACTGACACCTCATTATCACATGTATATTGGCTTTATAGGTAATAATCAAACAGTACAGTATGTACTATTCATCCAGGAGTTACTGTATAATTTAACATATTGAGCCCAGCCCTGCTAAAAATGGATGGAGTGCTGAGACAGTTGTGCAGAGACAGGGACACGTGGAATGACTTTTTATTGCGTGATTAGTCATTTTTCAGACAACAAGGCTGCCCCCAACACTGAAACAAACAGCAATGTACAAAACAGCACACTTTTTTTTTTTTTGCCATCAACGGAAATTTAATAAGGTAGTGAGAGTACATAACAGAAAGAAATGAAGTGTGAGGACGCGAGTTATGATGATGTTGAGATGTATAGGATGAGCTTGATGTCAAAGCTAAAGTAAGCACCATCGTCATGTAGTCAGGAAAGGCCATATTTCAGTAAGAAATATTTTAGAAGGGGTGAGGAGAGGTTAAATATGATACAAGAGGGTTTTTATCACAGTTTTCAGACATTTTTACCAACTAAAAAAAAAAAAGAACAATATTCGTGTAGCACTACTTTATCATGCAATTTACTTTAGTAAACCTTCTGACACACAGACAAAATATACTTCAATAAGTAGAACTCAATACATCTCTGTCCAGCAATAGTCACAAAGCTTGTAATTTATACTCTTTGAGTGTGAGATCCCTATCAAAAATAATATGCAGATTTTTATTTTTCTTAATAGATCTAAAGTGCAAGTATTTATCCATCTTTATTCAATGCTTTCTGTAAGTATAAAATACAAAGGAAAAAAACAGCAATGTTTTTCCTGTTTACATGTTATATTTTTCTGAAAGGAGCATCATATATAACAAACCATATATATATATATGTATATATACACACACACACACACACACACACACACACACACACACACACACACACTCACTCACGCACGCCACAGATAACATATTTCTGAAAGATACAACACATCTTCTCATATGGGGATGGTAAAGGGATTTAGACCAAACATGACATGGGATATGTTCATTGTGCATTGATCCCACCCCTTAAAATCCAGGATCCATTTTCCCAGCATCTTCAAAACATCTGAAAGAACATCTTTGTAACTATACACAACAGTAGCCTATACAGTCTGCGAACATGACGGACCCTACTAAGTGCGTGAGCAAACAGAAGACGTGCTGAATGAGCTCCTCAGTGGTTTGTGATGAGTCATATAGTGCTTGGCTTTGACCAGAGGCTGTGATTGGCTGTGTGATTAACCAAGAACTCTGAATGGCCAATGAAAGACTACAACACTGAAACCAGGAACAGAGCAGATTTGGTTGTCTGGAATACCTTATGGAAGTTCAGTCGGTTTTCACTCAGTACATGTACATTTTGGTGGCGGCTGGCAGCCACCACCCACATCTCATTTGTGGAAGTTTGCTGTTAATAAATCATGTACATTAATAATAATCTCCCTGTTGGACTAGAGGAACAAGAAAGAAGAAGCACCTACAGCTTGAGCCATCATAGCAATCTGAGTACATGCAACAAGGCGCTACTGCTGCATTTGGGAGTTAAGTCTACAGGTAAATGTTTCTTCTAGTTCCGTCTGCTGAAGCATGTACATAAGGAATGGTCTGTTCGCCTGTTGTTTGTGCAACAAAAATAAGTTCTTTTTAAATAAGATGACACGAAACGTACACTGGCATAGTAACAGACAAAAGGCAGGACAACATCATGGCTAGGGATTGCTATGGTGGCTACCTCTGTACAATAAATCAAAAGCATCATTCTCGTCAACTTCAGTGCACCGTCGGTGCCGGTGCGCTGAACTTAGCCAGAGCCACTGAGGGCAGCACACAGCAGACCACTGACACTTCATACAGAAAACAACACAAAAAAATACCTGCCCACCATTTTGCATTTGAGTTCCAGAAATGGGTTCCCCCCCCCTGTGTAGCGTGAGTGCAACTTGGCTGTAAGGTCACTCCAGGTTTTGCTATGACACTAGGAGAGCGTTCATAAAGTAAGAAGTCCGATTTTTGATCACATTGTTTTCAGCAAAATCACAATGCCCCCCCCTCCTCCTCTGCTGTAACTCCAAGTCGTGTTTCACAACAGAATCAATCTGCACCAGAAGCACTACTGACCCAGTAGCAACTGGTGATTACCGTCTGTAACAAAACAGGATGACACGGCTTAAAAAAAAAAAAAACAGTGTGCGTTTCACAGAGTGAACTCGATGAGAAGGTTCGGCCTCTCCTTACATTTGGCCATTAGAGAGAGAGATAGAAGAAGGAAGTGCTGTATTTCCAGTCTTCATTTAGCATGAGCCTCCTGGAGGCCTGAATTGAATTCAACTAAAGCTAGAACACTTTGGGGAATATGTGGTGTAACACAACAGAGTCCGTAGTCGTGTCGAACTCGAGATGAACTCAGATTGACCTTAGGTGTGCTTGCCTGGGCACATAGGTGGCTTGTAACTGCGTTCGATAGAAATGGGCTTTTTTTTAATTGTCAGGGCAGTGTAAGGAAATATAATCATCTCCACGAGAGGGGAAATAAATTCACTGTTCTCCTAAACCAAGAGACAAATCCTAACTGGATGTGTCTGACAGCCAGGTCAGTAGGTCATCATCGGCTGCTGCTGGTAAGCCTCTACGGTGCAGTGCCAGGCTTCATCAGGCCTTTCACCAACACTCACACTCAAGCCTGGGTTGAAAAGTCTGACAAGGTTCAGACGGCTTCTTCTGACATGTTTCTCTTGGCTCTGTTGCTCCAACCATAACCAAAGATCAAACATCAAAGGCAGATCATCTGTGGGTAAGTATTCTATAGGACGTCCTTTATACCTTTATACCTTTGAGCCCAGGTAGGCTTTGGCCTGTTCTGCCTCAATTTATCCCGAGCTACCGCACATGTCTGGCAGGCCCAGGCTCTAACTACATTAGCAGCTTTTATCCAGCTGAGGCCTCTAAAGCTGCAATCCATGCAGTCTGTGTTTCCCCTTCATGCCAGCTAGGTGGCACGCCACACTGACAGGGCCTGTGACCGAGCTCTGTCATGTACCACTCAGCCCTAAATAAAACTGAATGGTGAAATAACCGCTCGAAGCATGTGGATTGTTAAACAGCACTTCAGTGTAAGCTTTGAGGCCTAAAGAAGGAACGGACTCTGTGTCTGATAGAGGCATTTGGACAAGTTTTGCTGCATGGACAGTGAGCCAGGACCTTTCTTACACAGCCAGTCTTGAGCTGGGAAAGAGGATCAGACCCGGGATCAAACCTTTCCACATCAGAGAGAGGGATCCTCATAGTAAAAACAACAATCCTCTGTCCTCGGGGTCTGCTGCGGCCAATCACTATCGCCTCGCTCAGGTGAAACCACAGACAGATAAGCCACAGTCAAATTGTACTTCACCTGTCCTGCGATCAGCACACCCAGGCGAGCAACACACACTCTTCTGGCTTCTAATGACAGGAGGCCTTGTGCAGCTCCAAAGACCATTCAAAATACTTAAGAGGCCTCCCCAACACTCAGATAGCAACAAGAGGCCTCAACAGGGGCACACTGTGTATGTAGATGTGTGTGTGTGTCAGTCACCCCTGGCCCGAAGCCCCATGACACTATTCAGCTTCTCCATGTCAGCCCCTCCACTGTAGAGGGGCTCACATGGAGACAGTAAGAGGTTGTGACTGTGTTGCCGGCGTGTTTTAAGGGAGGAACGAGGAGGGAAAATGTTTCGTCTGGAGTGAGTCCGCAGAGGGACGTAAAACACACCAACTAGTCTATGCGCACTGAAAGACAGACAAAGCAGCCTACTGGTTTACAGAAAGTGACAGGAAAAATACCTCACTACTGGTCTGACTTTTTTCCACTTGGAGCAGGTGAGTGAGAAAAAAGATTTCACATTTCAGAAACATAATGCAGATCAACCTCATTGTCATGCTTTCATACATCTACTATCCATTTTGCGTTTCGTCTTTTAATAGTCTATACACGTGATACAATGCCGTGATTGGCACGCATACAATATTGCACACTAAGATGAAAAGTACTACACTAGTCAGTGGCCTCCCACGAGAAAAGGGAGAAACCCTGACATGTTTCGGACAAGATAATGTGGAGAAAAAACTTCGATGAAAAAGGAGCACGAGAATAACAATAATGCAAAGGTGACGTATTCTGAGTGGCGAGGCCCCCAAGGTGCGATCGAGGGGCTGTAGCACCATAAAGAGATAGATACTGCCTCGGCCCTGCACTGTAGGCCTATACATCCACTGGACTGCACTCAGACTGACTGCATGGGACTGGCCGGCCCGGCTTGCCTGGCTCTTTAACAGCATCCATCTTTGCTCTGACAAACAGCCTCGTCCAGCCTCTCCTGGTTTCGTTTTTTCTTTTTTTGTTGCTGCTTTTTTTTTGTTTTGTTTTGTTTTTTTTTTAAACATCATGGTGCATATGGTGTGCAGAGCCACCCGTTAACATCTCCAAGCTGAATCTCCATGCTCACACCCAGTGCTGCCACAGGCAGTACGTCCCGGGTCAGTCTCCTGTTCCAGGGAGACACCTCTCTGTTCTGCTAGAGGCCGCCGTGCAGCCATGGGTGCTGCTAGTGATTCTAGGCTCCAGGGTGCCATGACACACTTGCGCCCACCCCACCCACGTTTTCCAAAGCATGCACACAGCAGCACCCATTTTTCTAAAGGGCCCACTCTTTCTGTTGCTGCCCACTACCACTGTTGGCCCCCCCCCCAGGCTCCCAGCAGCCTCTCATCTTACTTTAGGTGTTGCCACCCATGTTCCACGCACTGCGGGGGTGTAAATCCCGCAGCTCTGGTGAGTATATATATATTTATGCCTACATAACAGCACTCGTAAATGAAAACGTACAGCGGTCGAGGTCACAGACCATCCACGTGAGAACACGTAAACGAGTGGAGTGTATAAGGCACGGGTCGTAATGACGTCAGAGAGGATGCGTTGCCTCACCGCGCGCTGCGCTGACGCGTCTTTTATCTTTTTTTTTTGTTTGTTTTGTTTTGTTGTTGTTGTTTACGCGCCTCGCGCTCCCATAAGTGGACCATATCTTCTTGCATCCCCACCCCCCCCCCCCAGAGGAAAAAAAAAACCAAAACAACAGAATAACAACGAAAAACCTAACCCACTGAAAACGTGGGTATCTTAATAAGGATTTTTTTTTACAGCTGATTCACAAAATCATAATTAGTACATCTAAGTTAGCACTTTTTTCATTTAGGTTTATATGGACATGGTGCAAGAGGGTTGATATTCAATATAGTAGCTCAGAGATAGATTTATCCCGTTGGTTTGAGGCGCACAAAATAGGCTAATAACCTTTGAGTGTTAACTTCTCCATAATGGCATGATAGAAATGTTTTCATTAGCCTACTACGTTTTAGGTCAAATTAAAGACTACAGCCTACTTTGCCAAACTTCACACGCATGCTGACAGGTGTTTACAGGCCTGTTTGGCTGCGTTCATACACTTTTTGCGCGCTCTCATGTTTATTCTGCGTACCTTTCTAATAAACTATACATCTGGTGTCAGGTTTTGGTTTCATAGAGTCCATAATATATTCTGTTTGTGCTGATGTCAAATATTCGTTCTACATGAAGACTGCCATTTAATATAATAGACCTCTCGTTTTATTTTTGATTAAATCTTAGTATATTACCAGTTTGAAAACATTTAAACATTTGTTTTTCGAAATAGCTTTGATGTGTGCAAAATCTGTCATCGATAGAGATATAAACACTCTGTTCATTGTCATTTAAATCAAGTAGGAAACAGTTCATATCTTACAGTTCAATCCTTGATAGCAGCGGCTTACTGTTACATGGGTGGTAAGTGGGGTGACATCCAGTAAAATGAGCGAGGAGACAGCGGGGGTGCTGCCATGTCTGTGGAGGTTGTGTGTGTGGGGTGATTTCCCTTGGAAACTCTCTTTCTAATTTACAGTTACAAGTCTCGGTTTGCCTCAGAGTTCAGTTTAGTCTTGGTTGTTTCGTTCCTGCTCCCCTAAAATCCGCGTCAGTCGTCGTCGCCGTCGTCTCCGCCGTGCGGGCCCTCAGGTAGCAGTTCGGAGGCCCGTTTCTCTCTACTCCTCTCCTGGATCTTTCTCATCTCCTCCGCGTATTTACAGAAGGTGTTGCCGAATTTGGACCACACTTTGCAGGGAACCGTAATGGAGTTCCGGTACGTAGGCTTCACCTCGCTGACCCGCATGAAGACCCCGTACTTATTGGAGCCCACGTCGAAGAAGAAGCGCTTGTTGTCGACCGTGAGCGAGGTGCCCTCCGGGAGCTCCGCCGGCTCCTCGTCCACCCCGTAGTCGTCTATGAGTTTAGCCAAAGCGTCGCGGAACTCGATGAGACCCTGCGCCGGCAGAGCGATGGTCTGGCCTTGTGCGCTTCCCAATCCGGGCCCCCGATTAACGGTCTGTCGGATCCTCAGGAACCGCCCCCTCTGGTTCTCTTTCAGATCCATGTAATATTTCCGATTCTCCCGCACCAGGAATTCGCTCTTCAGCGCCCGCCGGGGCTCATCCTGCACCATGTCTGGGTTGGTCGGGCCCAGCTGGGCGTAATGTTCGATAAAGTCCCCGAGATAATCGCGGAACTCCACGGCCACCGACATGGAGAGAGTGAGGCGGCTCTTGTTTCCCCCAGCGCCGACCTCGGCTATCTTTAGGAAGCGGCCTTTCACATTCTGCTTCACGTCAAGGTAGAAGCGCTTGTTCTGGATGTCGACGCGCTTGGAGGCGAGCTCCTCGGTGTCATGCTGCAGCCGGGACATGGCGCCCATCGCGCCCGGGGGCAGCGAGCCGGGGCCTGCAGTGGGCCCTCCGTGGTCACTGCCACTGTCTCTGTCCGCCATGATGCTGCCTCCCTGCTTTACCTTCCACCGTCTCCCTCTGCCTGCTGCAACCTCGACTGCCCGTCAAAGCACTCCGCCGCTCTATCGCGAGACGTGAGAGGAGAAGAGGATGAAAAAATGAAAGTAACTGTAGTTTGTGTTACTGTAGTACTCAGAGCGGGCTGCGTTCAAGACACTCGCACTGTTTTTACAACGTGTCCCACGAATTGTGCTCAAGCCTTTATACTGCAAGCGAAAGTTGCCCCCACCTCTGTGATAGTGAAACACTGCAGTACTAACATCAGCATACACAGACAGATAAACAGATGGACCCAACGCACATAGAGGCTAGACTGCACACTGAAAGCCAGTGAAGCAGGTCTGACAGGATGGAAGTCATACCTGCTGGTTGTGGGTTTGGGTGTTTCAGCACCATGGACAGTTGGTGGCGGTTTTCAGCACCACAGACACTGAACTGGACAGTCCTTGTGAAAGCAGACAGAGAGACAGAGAGAGCTATGGGGAAGAAATTTGTGAATGAACAGTAGATGATGGCTGTGAGGAAGTCTAAGGGAGGGGGCCAGTACACTGTGAAGCATCATGAATCATTACCCTGTGATTGGACTTGCTTGTGTGTGTCACTGTTTCTCAATGGGAAACTGTTGATGGGCTGGAAAAGGTTCATCAGTGGAAAGAATTAAAAAACTCATCTTGGACAAGTTGTCAGAACTAAAGAAAAACTGCAGCTATTAAAATAATATCTGAAGAAGTTTGGCTTAAGGCCATTAAGGTAGAAAACCACTTAAATGTGCATTTAAATGACAAAACAATGCTTTATTGTGTATCATTTTTATACAATTAACATGCAACAGCTGGGATATTGATCTAGTTTTTTATTAGTTACAGAGCTGGCAGCTATCCTGACAATCTTTTATAAATTACAGTAGACCTACACTTTTGTGGTGAGACCATTTGTTGCTTGTCTGTGTTGTAGAATTGTAAACAGGACATTTAGGGGTTTTGCATTAAACGCATTTAAAGGCATCATCTGGGAATATCTGCTTCATATGGATTCACACAGTCAAACAACTAAATCCCTCAATTTAAAGGTAATTTTTGATCAGAGGAACTACCAAACATCCCAGAGGACATAATGAAGTTTTAGCAGCAGCAGCCTTCCTGAGCTGCCCTCCGGAAACCTGTATGCTTAATGAAATTGGAGAGCCGTGGACTATTATTAATATACAATAGACCAAATCTAAAAAAGTAGGCCGGAACCATGTTCTTTTATTACGCATTTGAAATTTGTGGCATGTATAAGTCACATACATTATGTGAACTGTAACTACATGTCCTAACATCAGTTTAACCCCAAATATAAAGTTTGATTTTGAATGAATTGTTGATAAAAGCAGTGATGATAACCTGGAATTGAAAGTTGATTTATTGTAGTTTGACAGACGGCAAAGACCAAATGTAGGTCAGGTGTAAAAACGCAGAACTGTGCTGTGTCTCTGAGACCAGCATATTTTAGCACCTCGGAAAGAGAGTATACCTGGACAGTAGAGCTAAGTAGCCAGAAAATGTGTCACTAGAAGCCGTCCCTCATCAGCACCCTGCTGAGATACTGATGGTCTGGACCCTGTGATGATTCCCACAGGGTCGACACGAATCAGGAAGCAACTGGTGACAGTCTTCCCTGGGTCAGTCAGCAGGAATTGGTTTTAACTCCCCTTCTCTTTGTCAACAAGTGATTTGCTTTTAAAGCTAATTTGGAAATTCTTACATTGTGTGTGAGGGTTGTGAATGGAGGCTTTAATGAACGCATGAGTGGTTAAATGAATAAAGCAGAGACAGATCAGTGAATGGGTGGGAAGTGGGCGGTAAGGGTGGGTCACTGAAAGGATCACAGACTCTGAAGGGATGTATGTTTGTCCTGAAATCCGGTGGAGATCCCTGAACAAGAAATACACTCCCTGTAACATGGAAACATCAACATGTGAAAAGATCAAACCTGCACATTTTACAGCATTTAGCTCCATGGACAGCATACACAACTGAATTCCAAGTAAAAGCAGCTGGCTCTTTGGATCTTAGGCTAATATACCACAGGGTGCACACAGTGAGTCCTCCAGTCCATATGAGGTCTCATGTGATTGGCCTGTTGGGACAGTGCACTAAACCTGTCAAGACTTTCAGCACCATGGACAGAGACCAGTCCCTGATTTGACCCTGTTGATTGTAAAAGAGGTGGATGACGTCAAAACCCGGGTGCATATTGGGATAAAACAAACTTTCTTTCTTGGGATGAACAATGAGGCCTCTAGCAAAGGGCGCACAGCTCCTGACAGGGAGGGAGAGGCAAATTTTATGAATGGTTTGATTGATGGATACAGAGATGGAGGTAGGGACTACTTTGCTGTTGGAGAGAAGATGGGGGACATTTGTGCTCACCATAAAAATCCTAAGCATATTGTGAAAAGCTCCTGCTTAAATATGGGAGATGTGTTCATTAAAAAAAAGTTTAAATAGCTAACTGAGTAGAAGTGGCAACACATTTGGGTAGAGTGCCTTTTCAACATGATACCGATTCGTCCACGTGTTGCAGTACAGTAGTTAGTCAGTATCACTGAACTGCACCAACTTGCATAATATTTAGAAAATGTCAGGATTTGGGTGTGATCTCCTGTAGCGTGCAGCGGGATGAATGTCTGAGGCCGGTGAAGTCTCCAAAGTCCCTGCCCGCTTCTCCATTCTGATGAACCCATTGAGAGAATTTCGCAGCGTTAGTCATCGCAACAACTATCCGCAGTGTGTGTTGTAGGCGCCTATAGCCTCTCTTGCACCTCTTGCACTTGAGATCCACAGTGGGCGCCGTGCAGGGCTTGGCTACAGACGCACTCTATGTGTGTCTGTGCACTGCGCGCGTGATTTCTCCGGCTCCCACCCGCAGAGGTTTAACACAGTCGACCGGCATGGTCACATGCCGGCTGGGTCGGTGGCGGTGTGCCTGTGGGTGCCCGGGTCATTAGGGTGTTTGCGCAGGACGTGGCGAGCCGACGCCAGTGACCGGGCAGGTGATGTTTGCTCACGTAAGCCGCTCGCGTTTGATGAGGGGCGCAGGGGACGCGGCTGGAGGGTGCGCGCTACTGTTGCATCGCCTCACCGGATAACCGCTGCTATCTCATCCTGTCAGTCTGTACCTCTACGGTCTTATGTTCTCTTTCTTATTTTGCTTACCGACTCCCGGATTTGCAGGAGCGGGACTGTTTTGACGAAATAACTGGATAAAGGACCCGACCTTGCGTGTGCGTGTGCGTATCATTTCTTGTGCTTCCCCTGTACGCGCAAGCTGCTTTTTTTCCTTCTAGAGAGGCAATGCGCCCACCCATGCGATGCTAGCCTATTAGCTGAAGAGAGAGAGAGAGAGAGAGAGAGAGAGAGAGAGGGTTTCAGCCCTGGATTCGAGAAGAGGCTAATTTACGAGTCTTGTTTTGCCTTTCAGGAAAAAGGGGTGATAAGAGGGGGAGGGTGGTTGGTGAAGGAGAATGCAGCAATCACATTTTTAAGCATGCAGAAGCGGGCCGTCTCCGGTTCCTAGGCTGGTGTGTTCCCCCATCCGAGGCCAGCAGCCGTATGGGGAAAGCAGCGGCAGACACAGATGGCATGGACACTTCCACAAGGTCTGCCGCTCTGCCCTGCCTGCTCTGCCGGAGCCCGTTCTCCACCGTCTCTCTCTTCCAGCTCGCTCCGCCGCCCAGCAGCACTGCAGCACAGCACAGGCTGACGGCATGAGGCTTGATCCAGTGCATTTCTCCATGCTGGTCATCGGGGTCTCCTTTGCCTGTTACGCCCCGAGTCTCAACTCCCTCCAGGACCAGGCGTACAGATCAGCCGTGGTCATCGAGGGCGAGGTGCGCTCCTCCCCGGAGAACGTCTCCTCCAGGGAGCCCTACAGTGTGAATGTCAAAGTGCTGGACGTGTGGCCCGTCAACAGCGGCGGCCTCGAGAGGGAGCAGCTCGTGACCGTCGGGGACTTCGGTTCCGAGGCCCCGTGCACCACGGTGGAGAAAGACCACAGATATATCTTTTTCATGGACCCGACCGCCGAACCCTTGGTATTCAAGGCATCGCACGCCCCTGTGGACGCCAGCGAGCCGGAGCTGAAGAAGGATGTGGAGAGAGTGTTGTGCGAGGACTGCGGTAAGTTTAAGGCTGCTCCGTTATACCTGCCATACACTCACACTGCACTATAAGGGCCACTGGAGCTGCCACGGTGATGTAAGGAGACAGTCACCGCTCTCTGGCTGCGCGTGCACCTCAGTAGTCTATACACTGTGTCAGTGTGCAGACACATGTGCGTGCGCTCCAGCCGATTGATACTCTATCCTCTGTAACCCGGTCACCCATAATGAAATGAAAGCGTGGCAGTAAAAGTGTGTGTGTGCGCGCGCGTGTGTGTGTGTGTCATGTGAATCCGTGTGCGTACGAAAGAAAGAGATATACTGTATGTGTTTCAATATCTCAGCCTAAGCCACACAGCAGACTTTATCCCAGTGATTACTGAGGGCTGAAACTTCAGAGGAGCTTGGATTCCAGCAGGATCTGCATCATCACATCATTACAGTAAAGTAGCCTGCATGTGGAGTCTAAAGGTGGTGACAAAGCTGAAGGCAGCAGCTCCTGTGACTGTGTCAGTAAGAGAGAGAGAGAGAGAGAGTTAGGCCAAGCATGTGAGGGGAATCAGGGACAGCAACCCCGTCTTCAAGTAACCTCCTTTCCAAACTTTATATTATTGCCTCCAGCCAGTATTAGATGTCGGATCCACTGGTGTTTCATATCAGAAATTGTGGCAAAGTCCTGTGCCAGTGTTGACTACAGTGACAGTCTGTGGGTGGTGGTAACACTTCAAATTGTTGCCAGTTTCCAGCATGGATATCTGAAATTGTCCTTTTCAGTATGCCAGTGACAGAAAGTCCTGTAGCACTTCCTGGTTTTTAAGTGGCACATTTCAGTGAGAAGTAGCTAAAACTGTGTGCAGCAACCGGCCAGGCCTGAGAAAGAGTTTAACGAAAGCTTTTTTAGAAAGGCTTTTTATGTAAATGCAACGGACTCAACATGACACACACACACACACACACACACACACACACACACAAAAGACCTAGACACTGTAGTTTTAAGATAAGCAATCTGGAGTCTTTGTCTGTTTCATATCTTCTTCATTTCTCAGGGACAGTTCAGTTGTTCACCCTGAACAAACTATAGAGACCTTGTGATTTATGTGATTGTATATTATTCAGTCTGCTACTTAGGTGTCTCAGCTGCACTCCCTGCAGGTATTATCTGTATGTCATCCTCATTTAAAGGGCTAGAACACTTTTGAAATTTAGTTGCATCTACTACTAAATCTCCTGTTTGTCATGTAGTAAACCTGAGAAGTGAAGAACACCGACAGGAAGTAGTTTTTCTTTCTGCACAAATGAGAGACAAGTGTGATTATTCAAAGATTTTATTTTCTTTAAATCCAGACTGAACATAATTTTCATAATCTTCAAGCCAACGGTGTCAAGAAAGTGTTAAATCCTAGTAGGAAGTAACTCAGATGTCTTAACAAAGGGTTCATCCAGCATTTGTGCTAACAACGTGACGTTCTATTTTTACCTCTGTGACAAGCTAAAATTATCAAGTCATTTATTTATGACAGTGCTGTTGCGATCAGGCTTCAGTGTAAAACCTTTTTTTCCAGGCAGAGATGAGCTCAGGATGGGCGATACCCATTTCTGAACGGATTCACCTGAAGCTTACATGCGAGGAGAAACACAGCCTATTCACACGATTTACTGTGTGTGGAGACACAATAGATGCACTGTGGCACTACTAGCCTCTGACTGTCATCGTACCATCGTCGTAACCCTCAACTAAATGTAAATATCCAGAACCAGTGATGATGTTAAAGCAGCATTCCACCCCAAAATATTTACTATATAAAACTAAATCAAATCTATTAACAAATATTTGCATCTAGTATCTTTTATTGCTTTATTAAAATGCCTTTCTCTCTTTTCCTCTGCTATGATGTTAGTTGTAAGTTGAGGTACATGGTTTAAGAAAAACAATATGAATATCTTAGAGTACTCTGCAACTCACATGTCAGCTCATGCACTTTCAACAATGTATTATACAGTGCAAAAGGTTTATTGGTCAATATTCTTGCTTTGTAGCTCACTCAGTTTATCTTTTCATTGGTTGGATGCAATAATGTCAGAGTAGCAGGTGAATGAGTTACTTGTAAGCAGGATTTCTGCCCAGTGAACAGGCTGCATTGATAGATAGAAGTAACTGCAGCTCATAGATAGGTTGGTAACGCATGTGTCAGCAGACACACACCCTGAGCCTAACCGATCTTAACCCCAGTGGTTGTGATTGTCTGAGAAAACATTTCTCTCTACAGGACAATTGGCCGTTACAGTAGTTACCTATATCTGATCTCTTTTATCAGTTTTATTCTGCTGTGTTTGGGAGAATACAGCACAAG
Source organism: Anabas testudineus (assembly GCF_900324465.2). NCBI lineage: Eukaryota > Metazoa > Chordata > Actinopteri > Anabantiformes > Anabantidae > Anabas > Anabas testudineus. Next base: position 5,540,332 of record NC_046619.1, on the reverse strand, counting down.
TTCATAGCTAAGATTAGCTGTGACTGTTAACAGATCATTGTTCTTTGAATGCTGCTTTATGTTGCTGGATGACTGAAGGTACACCTGTCTGCTCCCACGCACTTTGATAACCCAGCAAAGTAGACTTTGATGTTAAATGCTTAAATGAATGGGGGGAGAGGATGCAGCTGTGCATTTCCCAAATGAACAGCACACAGCACATTGACAAAGTCAGTCTGACTTTATTCCACCATGACAATAATACAGTCCACAAAACCTTGGATACACTCAAACATTTGCTACAGCAAGACAAGAATGACAAACATAAGGAGCATTATACATTACAGTGAGCCTCAAGATAGTGCTACCATCTATTGTGTTTATTGTTGTAAAATATCACTACTTGATATGAATCACTTTAAAAATAACTAATAATAAATAAGAGTAGCTGTACTGCTGCTCTGACAGAGACCTATGTTTGTTAACTTTAATCCTGATGAAAATATGGTGCATTATAATTGTTTAAACTGGGTATAATATTGTGTTTCAAGGTTCAATCCAGACTTCCTGCCAGTGTACAGGCAAGAAAAAGTATGTAAACCTTTTGGAATTTCATTATTTTCTACATTAATTTGTCAGAATATATAATCTGATCTTTATAAGTCGAGAGTATTAATAAATATAATAAGTCTAAAATAATAACAGTAGGATTCTGCTCATGTTTTTATTGAGAACAAAAATAAAAACCTGATAGTGGTAGTGAAAGTTCAAGTGACAAAAACCACTAACATTTTGAGTTTGCTCCACACAAGAAGAATGTCTCGCCAAAAGGAGCTTTCAGAGGATCTATGATCAAGAATGGTTGATTTACATAAAGCTGGAAAGGGTTAAGTGATGTCAAAGACTCACCAGTCTACAGTTGGCAAACAATCTACAATTGGAGACACTTTGGGAAGGTGGCTACTCTACCAAGAAGTGGGCAGCCAGTTAAGGCAACAAAGAAACACCCCAGAGTGACAGCTAAAGATTTGAAGGCATCATTGGAACTAGTTAACATCTGTGTTCATGAGTCTACAGTAGGTAAAACATTAAACTAGCAGGGTGTCTATGACAGGACACCACAAAGGAAGCTGCTGCTGACTAAAAAGAACATTGCTGCACGCCTGAAGTTTGCTAAAGAGTACGACACTGCACAGCTGTATTGGCTGACTGATAAAACTTTATTGAACTATTTGTTAAGAACACACATTTGGCATAAAAAGGGCACTGCATATCATCTTGAAAACATCATCCCAGTCGTAAAGTATGGTGGAGGAAACATCATGATTTGGGCCTGCTTTGCTGCATCATGCCCTGGCCAGCTTGCAGTGACTGGAGGGAAGATGAATTCCCAAGTGTATCATAAAATTCTTGAGGATAATATGAAAACGCCTATACGTCAGCTAAAACTCAGAAGCGGGACAAAAGTCAGAGACCAAATCTCAACCCAATAGAGATGCTATGGAACAACTTGAAGACAGCCACACACATAAGACGTCCAAATTATATGACAGAGCTAGGGCAGTTCTGCAGGAAGAATGGGCTAAAATTCCTCCTGAACAATGTGCAGGTCTGATCAACAGCTACAGGAAGCACCTGGTTGAGGTTTTTGGTGCTAAGGGGAGTCAACCAGTTATTAATTCCATTGTGGTTGTTCTCAACATATGCATAAACGAAACAGACTTTTTTTTGTTATTATTTTAGGCACATTGTATTTGTTCTTAGTCTTGACGTAGATGAAGATCAGATCACATTTTATTACAAATTAATGCAGAAAACTATGAAATTCCAAAAGGTTCACATACTTTTTCTGGCCACTATATATTGACATTTATAGCGACATAGAGAAGCACAGACTTCTTGGCGTAAGAGAAACCATGGGTTAGAACAGAAACCAGTATTTAAGGTTATAGGAGTTGAGTAATTGCTGAGAAACCTTTGTTCTGTCCTGCGCAGTTGAAATTGCGTGCATGTCTCCTACTGAGCTGAACAGTTCTTCACTGTATCCCCTCACTACTCTCTCTCTGTTCAACTGTGAAAATAGCTTAAGTGTGTGGACTGCTCGCACTCCCCCTGTTAAAAAGTACAAAACCAATCTTCCACTGTATCTCACGTCCCAGGCTGTCAGATGTGCAATGTAGGTCTTCTGTGATCATTGCTGTTGGCATGCCTTTTGAGATACATTGACAGTTTTTATCCTAAAATAGCTTTATCTGATGCCCAAACATGCTCCTGTCACTGATGGTGTATCTAGTGCTGCATACCTCCAGTCTCATGCTCTCACTCTCTCTCTCTCTCTCTCCCTCCTCTCCGCCTCTGTCTTCCTGCTGTAGCTGACTGTAGCTGAAGTGTGTGGTTCAGCTTATGCCTGCCCTCCTGTCAGTCAGCGACGCAGAGGAGGAGAGAAACAGAGCGGGAGGGAGGGAGGAGATGGAGAGATCTTTAGCTTTGTGGTTACAAATAGATGCTGCAATAATGCATACTGTAAAACCTCCAGTGATAGCCTGGGCATCTTTACCTGATTGAAAGTTAAAAAAGAGCTATGGCTGCTTTCGTAGTACAAGCTGACCGACTCCAAATGGGATCTTTTTGACCCAGATTTGTTTTCGAACAAGCTAAGTCAGATTTTTTTTCAAATAATGGAATAACAGGATGACTGTGCATCAGGATAACTAGAAACTGGTCAGTTGAGCTCAGTGTAAAGACGTACAGATGTTTGGTGGTCAAAGTTAAAATAAAAAACTGTCACTCACTGATGGATGTATCCTTTATTTCACACACACACATACACTGGAGTGGAAAAGCAACTCTAATAGATAAGTAGAAGTAGATAAATGCAGTTATCTTTGTGTACAGTGTTATAATGCATAGGAGACTAATGACTGTCTGAGCTGTCAATGTAAGATTATGTTTGCACGTGTGTCACATAACACACGCAGCAATAACACTTCATCAGCAGCAGTATAATTTCTTTTAGCTGGCATGCTCTGCTGTCTCTGAGCGGAGGTTCACTTCAGCGCCATACAGCAGCTGGAGGGCACAACTACTGTGGCATTGATCTCCAAATCCCAGAATTAGGAGATTTTTTGCTCTGGGGCAGGACGTCCAAACAATCCTTGCAACAGGAAACGCATCCAAGGCCACACCCTTGAATGGGTCGTTAAACCAATCCTAGTGAATTTATGCAGTCATTATGGCCTTGTTTGGTGCTCTAACACGTTCAGCTCCACACCGAACAATTGTTTCTGCTAGTCGGTGATAACTAACTGAGAGAGCAATGTGTTTGAAGATTCTCTGTTTCTTCAGTGCACGTGAACCACATGCTCACGCTGTTTGCACAGTGAACAATGCATTGTGAATTTTTAATTAAGGTGTGTTCCACCTTCAGCCAGAGTAAAGGCAGAACTCAGGCTGATGTAGATACTGTTGGTTAATATGAATATGCATCAAGGGAGACTCACTGGTTGAATCAGTGATTGTGTGTGTTGTGATAGGTCTCTCACTTGTCTGTCTCATCCTTTCCCCCTCTTTGTTGTGTTATCTGTGTCTATTTCAGACACCCTCTGTGCGTCTTTTTCAATCCAGTTTCTCTCCTTCTGTCTCTCAGTGTCCTTGTCTCAACAGAGCATTATACTTCTGTACACACGCACACACACACACACATACACACAGCCATACCAGTTAGCTGTTGCTGTTGCTGCTGTGCTGCAGATGCCCCAGTGTGCTGTCATTAGCAGGGAGATCTGGGGCTGCTATAAATTATGTACGCTGAATAACAGAAGGCAGAGGATTTCTCCCCTCTACTGCCTGCTTGTGTATATGTGTGTGTGTGTGTGTGGTGGGAGGATGTATAGGCCATGTGAGCGCTCTTTTATGTTCTCCTGACATTACACTATTCATCTATGCTCATCGATGTGTGTATTAGCGCACTTCTCTGTGCCTCAGCTCACTCACGACTGCCTAACTCTTGTACATGTCCTTCAGTTATGTAGCGTGTGAGAGAGAGAGAGAGAGACAGTGTGTGTGTGTGTGTCCTTGCTTGTGAATAATATATCAGCACTCATCTTTTCCAGCAGTCAGCCTGAGTAGAAAACTCCAACACATGCCGCTTAAAGGGACCAGACCAGTGCCACTTGGCTCGGTTTGAGAATGAGAGAGTTCTTTGTGTAACCCACTGAAACACACACACACACACACACACAGGCATAGAGAAACATACACAAGCACACACATGGAGATGTACTGCACACACCACCCACACACTCATGCTGCTGCAACTGCACACACCCTCCTCACTGCATCAGCAAAGTGCCTGTTTCAGACAGGATGGATTTGGCTGATGCTCTCTCGGTTTCTCAGTTAAGATAATTTTTCCACAGAATTAGATCAGACATCAGATTCAGATTTGAATAATTAGAAATGTTTATGCCAAGAACTTGTCAGTTGGTATTCCAGATAAAACATTTAAACATTAAAAGTTTGCCACTGTTTTGATAAATCCGAGACGTCTTACTCTTTTCTTGGAAAGCCATTTGAATCTTTGGCATTCTTTTCCATAACTTGTCCTGCTGTGCCAGACTGTCAGGGTTTGGCATGCAGTCTGTGAACGCCTAATATTCACAAAGTTGTAATAAAACATTTTTGACTATTACTGTGGGTAACACTTCGTAAGCTGCTCTCTTTCCTTCTTTCTAACTGCTTTTGAGCAAGGCATTTCATTAATGAAATCTGTCTCCGTTGTGACACTGTGGCTGTTGATTTTCTTATAAACCTGAGGAGTAGTTTTGCTGAAACAGAGAGAGATGCTCTGCAAACACTTCTTTGGAAAGAAAAGGGTTAAAACATCTCTTTGGTTCTATATCGGACTATCTTCCGCTCAGAAAGGTGGGCTATCTTTATCTCTCGTGTTTGTGGCGATGTTTGATGGTGACAAATATAGTCTCTTTATCTGTCTTCCAGATGTCCTCCTCTGCCTCTCTTTATGTTATTGTGGACTATTATAGGATTGTGGTAGATACTTTGATATGGTTGTTGTGGCATCTGTTTATGCCACTGTGTGTGCATGTCTTTTATTATACTGAAATAAAAGTGTTTGCCTTTGAGATTTTCTCCTCATTAATTGAGAAGATGCTGTCAATCCATTGCCTAATTCTAATTTATGAAGTGATATTTCAGTCTTTCTTGCCAACTTGCTTCACGATATCGATGCTTTTTTATTTGTTATTAGGACAAATCCAACAGTTCTCTGATTTAGTCTCAGTTTTATCATGCACGGAGGTAAAACTGCAGTAGATTTACACCAGGAACATTTTATGAATATGATACAGTTAGTCCAAAGTAATACGAACAAAATAGAAAAAGGAAGTTATAGTACAGTAAGCTGTTGTTTTATAATGAATTTTCCATCTTTTAACAGCATATAACAGTCAACATACAGTTAAAACAAAGATAAATCATTTTCATTTACATTTATGCCACAATATTTTGTCATATTATTTGTCATTTTTACACCCACATTCTATATATTGGAGTAAGCTGTGGTTAACTCAGGAAAAAAAAGCAGTGAGACCTCTTAAACAGCACTTCATTGAAGCACTTATCAAACCACAATATACAATCTTGAGCTGAACAAGATGTACCATGGTGCAACCAACCGCACTTACAGTCCAACATGTCTCCATCTAACAACTGCATAAATAACCAAGATGAAATATAAAATTAAGAACTATAAACATGACAGAAAAAGGCCTAAGGACGCCTATTGGAGGTAGGCCATGGCTGGGATTCAAACCCCAGTCTCTTGCATGGAAGGCAGTGCTATTACCATTACACTATCCAGCCACTAAGAATCCTAGCTGAATCCTATCTAACTTAAAGAATGCGAATAGTTGACTGATGTCCATACGTACATCAGGAAGTAGGAGGGAATAAGTCAAATATTATCAAAAATATATACATAGATACAGAAAACTATTACTACAGAAAATAATGTAATTGTAATGTAAAAATACATACAGTTGTTATAAAAAGTCAGTCATAGTTAGTATGGTAAAGCTGTTAAGACCAAGGCCAACAAGAATACATGCTAATTAAAGTTGTTAGTTCGGCAAACAAAACACAGTAACAATGAACAGTGATGATTGGATTTCTAGGTCTGTGCATATCGAATTTTTCTAAAACCATAATATTCTGCATTTTACAGGATTTCCAGGATTTCCTTGAGGTGAGTTGCTAAAATCTGTGGCTGCGACTCCTTGAGGAGTCGCGTGGAGGAAAGCAGCAGCCAGAATGAAGCATAGGTCTTGAGCTGTGAATTGACCATAATGACCAATCATTTATCCCCATTGTTTTGTCCTTGTAAACCTGCTTCCCCTTTGTTTTGTTTTGTTCTTACTTAAATAAAATTACAGTTTTACGTGTCTATTTAGCTTTAATTTATTTTTTCTAAAAACACAGCGTTTAGTAGTGTGAGCTCCTTCCAGTATTTGGATTCAATATATTAATTATAGTTCACATTATATCAAATTTTCATAAATGTGTGTATTTTCATTGATACCAAGCAAGTTTCATTATACTGTCTGTTTATTATTTTGCTAATCACAATATTGTCTACAATAATTGCAATATGACTTTATGACAAAATTGTGCAGCCAGGGTTTGAAAGCATGGAGTTTAGGGTGCATATGATAATTTATTCTGCTCTTGTCGTCCTTTTTTCTCAGTGGTCTATGATGTCAATACTCTGATTAACCTCATTCACTGAGGTCCACTGTCCGTCTTCATTAGTGTCAACCATTTATCTGTCACGTGTCAACCTGGAAACCACAGCATACATTTCAGTCTGTAGATGTGGGTTGCTTCTGCTCCCCTGACTGCATTCATGACTGTATTTCAATTATCCAAATAATAATCATGTTTGGAAATTAGATGTCTATTTTCTTGTTCCAATTCTGTTATTGCTAAAAGTTTATCATTTTCATTAATATTGCATAATTGTACCTAATTTCGTCTGACCAGGACCAAGATTAAGGCTAAAGTCAAATGTCGCCTTTCTTCTGTGAAGCATATTCCAAACCTGACCTAGTCCAAACCTGTATGTAAAAATACAAGATCTCAGCCTCAATCACTTCTTGTTTTATATTCCTGTGATGTGTTTTATTTGTTAAAAAGAAAGTGCCCAGTATGCTCTATTTGAAACGACCAAACACAGTTTAAAAGTCAGATACAAACTGTCTCTTCAGCAGTAGTAAATGAGCAGCCCATCCATTCAACACTGGGCTCACTCGCAGCAAATCTTTTGTTGTGCTTGTCTCTTTGGTAAAAAGCGTCACACGCTGACCGGCTGATAAAAGAGCGTCCAGTGATTAGTTTACTGAGGTTACATTACAGGATTTCTGGGAAATCAGCTTCAAACATTAAAAACTGTTTTCTCTCGCTGCTCTTTAGTGCTGCCAACATTCAAAGATGCCAAGTACAGATTTAATCCTCAGTAAACCTTTGTCAGTGCACTGCGTACGTTTTAGTGGATGTGGAAAAGCCAGTGGGAGTTCTGTGCGCAGTAGTTCTAGTCAAACAAAAGGCCAAGAGGCTAGTGAGACTTTAATTTCTTTTTCAAATATTATGTGTAATTTTGTGCCATATGTACACACAAAAGAGACTTGTCTGCCCCACAAAACAAGAAAGGAAATTCAAATACACCTGCTGTACATGGGCCCACTACTGTAAACAGTAGCTTCTTCTCCTTGTTGAAGCTGGTATGTAGTATGTGAAGTAAACATAAACTACTGTTACACTTCCTGCAGGAGTAAGCATATTGCTTCCTTCACAAGATTCATCAAACACAACAAATGAATGTACTTACACAGAGAAGATCTCACACGTGTGCACGTACTTTTGTATCATATTCGGTAGCAAGCAATGTTGAGCATACCACAGACACAACTCTGACTTCCATTATTAAATGAATTGACCAGTAAACACTGTGGAATCAAAGCCCATCTGAACAAGTTGTTTTCAGCTTACTTACTAAACTCCTAGCAGAGGCGCCTGTTGCATGTCATTTCCTATCTCTCTGTTGTCAACTAGTAAAGGCACAAAGCACTCGAAATATTAAAAAAGAATAACTAGTTGTGCCATGTGTTCTATCAGTTGTAATAATCCTGTGCATAGCACAGTAATTGCTCAGGAGCACACTGGCATCTTTAAAAAAGGGGACAAGGTGACAAAAACACAAACAGTCAGATAGTATGTGTCATATTTTGGGTTTCAGTTTATCGTGGCTCTTGGACTGACCTTCAATAGATGTAATTCAGCTGTTTATAAGAAATGTGCACGTGCATAGAAACCGTTATATTAACAAATAATTGCAAACTAATGGCAGTATTTACAGACAAAGACAATGGGACCAAAGACAGAACCCTGCAGTACACCACAAGAATAAATCTCACCATCATTGTCCTGACTTTCAAAGCTGCAGAAGGGCATCTTCTTCTGACAGCATCTCTGTTTTGCTCTGAAAGGGCAGTGGGACATCTTTCTTGTATAGAATCTTTAGCTCTTCATGGAGGCTGGATGTGATCAATGCTTCAATCCCCTTATCAGGTGAACTGTGTCTGTTAGTCTGCTTTACAAGTCTGCAGCTAATGGTGTGAGTGCATGTTGGGGGGAGGCAAGGTGTTGATGGGAGAGATGAGAGGTGAGAAACGGTGGGGCCAGGGATGAGTTGGAGAGTAAGAGATGGAGGAGGGAGACACGAGAGAGCAGGATGGATGAAAACAGGAAGAGGAGGCTGAGGTGAGAAGGAGAAGAGGGAAGACGGATGGATTAGAGGAGGGGAGAGAGGAGTGAAAGAATAGAAAGTCTTAGAGGGGGCAGGAAGAGAGGGCGAAGAAAAAAGATAGATGGTGGACAGGTGGGGAGCAGAATGCTAGCACACGACTGCCAGTACTCAAAAAGAAAGAGAGGAAAAGAGAGACAAAGAATTGCTTTTCCCCACCGTTATGCCCGCAAGCCCTTCATTAACTATTCATTACCAACTCTGCACATTCTATCTATCTATCTATCTATCTATCTATCTATCTATCTATCTATCTATCTATCTATCTATCTATCTGTCTATCTATCTATCTATCTATCTATCTATCTATCTATCTATCTATTATCTTTCTCCATACGTATCTTCTCAGTTTCTTTCTATTTCTCAATTTCTACACTTCTCTCAGTGAAACCTCTCCGAATCTTTCTTTCCCTCTTCCTGGCTTTCTCACACCCACTCCCTTCTCTCTCTATCTCTTACAAAAGCCTTGACTGTACATCTAGAGCAGAAGACAGCCTCTCTGTGTGTGCAGTTGTGTGTGTGTTTCTACTGAATTCTGTTGAATCTGAAGGGTGTATTTATACTTAAATAGATCTTACTGCAGCCAAATGAACAATGCACACCACCAGTGATGAGAGACAAGGTCAAGTCAGTGTGTGTGTGTGTGTGTGTGTGTGTTTGTGTGACAACAAAAACAGAACGGGGAGGAAGGGAATGATTTATCGACGCTCACTCTTGCAACCACACACACACACACACACACATTCACATACTGCATGATTTTCTCCATCAAATGTGGATGCGACTGGAAAACACACACAAACTCACATTGTCAAGTGTTCCCTGATTGCAACACACACACACACACACACACACACACACACACACACACACAGGGGGCTGCCCTGGGCATGGTATAGCTGCTGTGCAGAGGTTAACTGTGTGATGCTGCATGAAGGCCTGTTGTGGCTGCGGCCATTCAACAACCAATGTTTGTCTCTCGCTCTCTATGCCCCTTTCCCCCATTTCTTCCCTCTCACACACATATACTCTCTCTTCTACTCTTTCTCAATTTTATTTTCCCCTTTTTTTTTCTGCTGTACATCCTCTCTCTCTGTATCTCCTGCTTCCTCCCTGGTTACCATGGTGACAGCTGTGCGCTGCAGAAATCACACTGATTGGAGAATGAGATAGAAGGAGCATCTCTTTTATACATGAACACACACGCCGGCACGTTGTTTCGCACATGCACACACACACACACACACACACACACACACACACACACACTACAAATGTAATACATTTGAGTACATTTGCAGATTCCTCCATTATGACACACACACCAGCTTCCTCTCCATATGTCGTCGTACATTTTATGAATGTACTAGGCCTCCTCGCTCACCGTCTCACTAGTGTGTCAGCTGACTCGCACAAACACACGCGCATTCAGCACATGTGTGCAGGCATGTTGCCGGCCCTGCCTTCCTGGGGTGTCATACCTGTCTGTGAACACACGTAATTGGTTTGGCTTCCGTATCGCTCTCTGTTATTGGATCATGCTTAGCAAGAAATTAGATCAATTTTGTTGATGCCTGCTTTGCTGGATGGAGAGAGAGATGAGAGGAGAGAGGGAGCATCAGCTGACCTTGAAAGAAGGACCTCTTGATGGACGGTGAGCCCTGGTCACATGTGATTGGTTAGTGGAACATGCCGGTCACAGGCTATTGGCCAGACTCTGCTGTCCATTTGTGGCTCCCCTGCCCCCCTCCCCACCCCTCTTTGCCCCCACTGAGGAATTCTCCCATCACTCAGTGATACAGAAGGCTTGGATCAGCAACTTACCCAGCACACATATATAGACACACACACTGATTGAATGCACATTCTCATGTAACCATCAGTGCGGTGAATGAAAAGCACGTGTGCCTCCCTTGTGTTCACATGTATACTCTCTCACACACATTCATACACGTTCACAGGGCCGTGGAAAATCTCTGTGCGTAAATTGCAGCTGCAGAATTAGGCTTGTTATGGTTTGCTTGGTGCCTGCGCTGTGTGGGTTGTGTGAATGTACTCTAATTATGTTCATGCACATGTATTTCAGATTCTCCCTGTCTCTTGCTCACTCTTTTGAACTGAGAACGAATGTGCGGGTTTTGCTTTTTTATGTTCACAGTCATAAGAATAATTTCTTATGAAACTAAATCTCAGCAGCAACATTCCCAAATTAAGGCAAGTCAAAATCTGTTGTATTTGTAATATTTAAAAAAAAAAACCTGTACATGGTTGCAAACAGCTCTTCTAAAAATAGTTTTTCTTGTGAGCTCTTAGAAAGGGTTTTGTCAGGGTCTGCAGAATTCCTTAGCTACCTTGGATGTTCAGTCTATTTGCAGATCACATAACAGGTAAGTCACATAAAGGAGAAAGTAAATAGTTCTTTTGGATATTATTACTTTTTTAAAGTGGATACAAGACTGTATATCTATATTTCCATAATACGAATATTAGGTATTTACTAGTGTACCATGAAAACCCTGTTTATACAGTTGACAAAACAACACACAGCAGTTAATTCCAGATTTGTTTGAATGGTTTTCTTTTGTCCATTTTTAAAACTTTTTATAAAGATGTCTAAATTAACACTGGGATATTATCATATTTTGGTAACGCTTTAGATTACAGCCCATGACATACTGAGTAATTAAGTCAAATCTACTGTACAGGGTAACTTTTTGAAATAATGGTGTAACTGTGTAACTGGTAGCAAAGTGCAAAGTTTGGAGAATAAGGGGATAGCAACCTAGGAACATGTAAATTATTTATACAGTAAGTATTTTCTAATAATACAAACTATTCTACAATTAATCAGTAGATACAATCCTGCAGTGGTATGCAGTAAAGACGAGGGTCTAATGAGGCTGGATGAAAATATTAATCAAATTGAAATACTCCTCCTCAGTATTTGGAACATAAAGCAACATCAGTGGAGTGAGCAGAAAGGCTGTTTATATGTTTTACTTCTTTAAATCTATGAGTAATTAAAGAGTCCACCATAATAATTTACCTGTTTATTTATGTATTGATTGAAATACATGTACTGATCAGTCATCTTTCAATGTAAATTCAGATTAATGCACATGGACATTAGACTACAAGGTCTGTGGTGATGCCTTATTAAAATACAGTAACCTTACAATAAACATATAAGGCATATACTCACAAGGATGTTTGAATACCCAGAGTGACATAAAGAATTAGTCAGATGCTTAAAATTAGCTAAAACTCGGGCGGGGATTTGAATCAATCAATCCGACACTGTCACACCCATGAAATGTGGATGTCACATCCATGAAGGGTAATTTCCTGCTGGTTTTCAGCTTACATTCCCGGGCTGACGAAACCTTTATGTTGCCTGAGGAGAGCGTCCCAGGGAGGGATGAGCTCATTGGTAACCATGTTCACCACTCACAGCTGCTTCAGGCTGACTTCTACTACTCATTTCCACACTCACCTGCATAAAAGCCCGACTGTCTCACCTCAGACACATCAGGAGACAAGTCTCATCTGGATTGTGGTTAAGTGGAGCTGCTGGAGGAGTTGTGATTTTAAAGAAATATAGGCTAGCAGTCTTATTATTCTTAAAACAAAAATGTGGCAGCAGAGTTAAATAATCACCTTGATTCAAGGATTTTCCAAAATACTAGTGAAATGATTAGTCTTCTTCGACAGGTAGAAAAAGAATTTGATATTAAAACAATATACATGTATATCAAAGGTTTTTATTTGTTTCATATACTGATAGATTATAATGTGTTTTGAAGATGGAAAAGCCACAGGACATTTATTTCCCGAATACCTGTTGGTCAAAGTGTCGCTATAGGTGCTTCTTGTATTATAATGGGATTTAATAGCAGAAAATATTTCAGCTACCTAAAACATAGTTGAACAGTAAATGTCAGACTTTAGTTCTTTATGGGTCACCATGTTGGATCTGCACTAAACAATCTACTGACAATTCTGTGACTGTCTTGTTCCAAACCTTTTATTTACTTCTTCAGAATTACCCAAATCTAAACGGTTCAGTGTGGAAGATTTGAAGGCATCAGCAGAAACTAAATATAGCGCTCTTAAATATGTTGGGATTAGTGTTTGACCTGGAAAAATATCAGAGATTGTATATTATTTAGCTCAGATTGAGTCTTTTATATCTACAAAGCAGGTTCCCTTTCGTAGAGGTTGCCATTTTTCTACACTAGCCCACAACAGACAAACTAGTCAATAGCTCTAGAAAGGGAATAATGTTGTGTTTAAAAGTGGTGACACTAGAGTTACAGTTCTATTTGCCAATTTGCTAAATATGTGGATCACGTGAAACAGTTGTTTGTTAGTTGATGCAGTCGAAGAAGACGTGACACTTCAGAAACATTAGGCTACATTGCACCCTGCGAAACAGGGGCTGGGGTATGAGCTGTGCTTTGGAAATCGCAGCATCTTTCCCTACCAACTGCTTTGAGTGCCTAAACATAATCCTTTAAAAATGTTTATCGTGCCTTCTCTACTGCTTTATGCACCATCTACAGATCTATTTGGAAAAAAACATCTTCAGATTTTTCAGGTCTAATCTATCAGGTTCTAATATTTTTACTGGACCTTTTTGTTAAAAGTAACTCCGTTTAACAAACTTTCCCCGATGCAGATCTTGTCATATCTTGATAAACCTTAATAAATCTCATGTTAATATTTTACATTTATTTTTCAGTTTGCAATAAACAAAACTGTATGTAACAAATAAACTGAGGTTTAAAGTGTTTGTAAATCTGCTTCTTAGCTTTGGACTGAGATAGGCTAGCTATTTCCCTCTGCTTCCAGTCTTTATGCTAAGCTAGGCTAATAGTCAACTCGCTCTAGGTGAGTACTTATCAAAGAGACACGGGAGACATATCAATCTCTTCATGTAACTCTCAGCAAGAAACACAAGAGCATTTCCCAAAGTGTCGACGTAAACCTTGGCCTAATGCACAGCTGTGTCGGTGCAGTGCGAGCAGCAGTGAGTAAGAGAAGCTGGAGTGCTCCTGCAAATGTGATTGTATTGACCGGTTGTGGTAGTTTGCAGGCATTGATTAATAGATTGACAGAAGGATTGACTGTCATTTAACACTGGATTTATGAACAAACTGGCCGTCCTCTGCTTCTCTTCTGTGTATTTTAACCTCCTCCTTGTGTGTGCTGTGTGTGTGCTTGAATTTCATTTTAACACTGCTCTTTCTTTCTCCCACACATACACTAAACGAACTCTCTGGTTTTGCAGAAGTCACAGTTATCATACTGTCTGTGTTTTTTTCTTTGGTTTGCCACCTTGCGACAGTGAAAAGATCCAAATATGTTAACAGCTGCAGTTCGTGTAGAGCAACTTTGTAGCACAACCTTTAAAATGAAGGTTTTACCAATGATGCTGAAGAAGTTCCTTAAAATTAGGCAAAATCAATATCTTTACAGGACTTTATATGTGCAAATCCTGCTATATTATTTTTGTTCTCCTGTTATTTTTTCTGCAATTTATTTGGTAGCAAGTCCAGTTAATGTGCCGTAGATTATTTCTAATGTATTTACTGACTGTGAAGCACTTTGTAACTTTTGTGAGCTTTTGAAAAGTGTAATACAAACACAGATTATTATTCTCAAGGGTGTTTTGTCATTGTGCGTCTAAATGTCAAATCTGTACCGCTGGAATTGCTCTTAAGTCCCCCCCCTCCCACAATGAAATCTCATCTCTTTTCCACATGTGGTACATTGTTATTAGATTACAGTTCCCCTGATTTCCTCATTGTCTCCTGCAGAATATCCAAAGCAAAATTATGGATGAAAACAGCGAGCAGGCTGCTGATTGTCCTATAAAAAACTATTTGTCATGAGTGTAGTTAAGTGGCGAGGTCTGATTTTCTGCATTTTTGCTAAAATAATAAAGGACTCTGCTAACTCGTGGTTGTTTTTAAAGTGAGTTACACACAGAAGGTTTCATGTAATGCCTTCTAGCTAGCACTGTCCTTCTGAACCAGACACAAAGGTTTAATACTGCATTCACTAAATTTACTAGACAGTAGGTATTTTACATATACATTCACATGATAATAATTATTTTAGTCAGTACAGCTAAGCCAAAGTGAATATGTGATCATCTTGTAACTATGATGTTGATGCTGCCAGGTCTGCCAGGCCTCCCTTGAAAATCCTATTTGCAATCTCAATAAGATTTTGCCTCGTTAAATAAAGGAAACTAAACTAGAAAAGACAGTATGTGCACTGTCCACCTGATGAGTGAGATGACAGTTATATAAAACAGGAGTACAGCACTGGTTTGGTCAGTTTGTTGTCCGACCACACATGTCTTTTCATGGACACAGTTATAGTGGATAAATTTAAATTATTGTTCTTTATTATAACTTATTACAAGCCAGGAGGAGCAGTGATGCTGAGATTCCTTACTTTGGCGTGACATGGAATCAGACATCCCCACTGTGTTTCTAGTTTGTAGTCTGTGACAAACCTAAATCTCACAATTCTCTCAATTGCGAGAACTGGATTTAAGGATGTACTACTTGCTCTGTTATGAGTCTAAAAATCATACTTAAATCCTACTTACATAACTGCAAGCTGTTTGGAGAGCACTTCATGGAGGTTCTTCTTTTAAGCTCCATTGCGTGTTTGTATTGTTTTTCCTCCACTGACTTGTACTGTAATATTCTGACTTTACTTTTCTGTCTGTAGCTTTTCTAAAGCCTTTTAGTTCCTAATGAATATGTTGATTTTTTTAAAAGGGGAACTTCATTTTCTAAGATATTCAAGTGCTGTATTAAATAAAGAAAGAATAAAAGTATACATGTATACAGGATGCTGTATGTGAGACTGATTCAAAACAACCTATTTCTGTGATTCAAGACCTATATTTGATTGAAACTGGACTGATACTAGACTTTTACTACATTTTTACTTCACTGAGTGGTGATTATGTTACTGACCTGTTACCAGTTAAACTAACTGCAACTTATGTTAAAGTTATGAGATTCCAACCTGTGTCTTTTGAGAGTATTTGCAAACCACTGCATTATGTTTTAATGCATATTTTAATTATGTATTTCATTGTCTGTTTCCTTACATTGTTTACATTGTTATGATTTGACTGACATACTTTTCATTAAGTCATCTCGATGTGTCCTCTACTGAAGTGGTTTAATGGCACCCAAATGGAAAATGAGTGCCACTAACTGTCAATGAACCAACTCCTACAATTTGCATAACAGTGTTGAATAGAAAAATCCATTAATTCCTGTTTTCTTTTGCTGATCATCTCACAAATCTGTTAAAATTTGTGTTTTATGTCTCGAATGTTCTATGTGATTGTAAGACGTAACTAAATTTTATACAGATCTAAAATCTGAGCTACAACGTTCTGACAGGTTGACAACACATGACATTCACTGTGTCTTATATAAATGCATGAGGCCACATATGTACAGTATCTAGTATACATCTATGAGGTGTAAATGGAAGATGCAGCAGTGCTATGAGGAGCTATGGGCCTATACAACATGGGCTTAAGCATACCCTATATCTACAATACTGTGTGTGTGTATGTGTGTGTTCACATGCAGGTTTTAGGCCCACATTTTGCACATAGGCAGCTGTGTTAGAGTGCACGCTGTGTGTCTCATTGGCTGTGCGTGTGTGTGTGGTGGTGTGGTGCTAGCTGGTGCTGACTTGTCTCTTTGCTTTAGCTTCTGGGTGCTTGTGTTGCCTGCGCTGGTGTCAGTGATGCAGTCTGTTGTAGTTTTTAAGTTGTGAAGAGAGAGAGTGAAACTCTCCTGAGACTGATAAAGCACATGCACGCACACACACACGCATGAACACACACACACACACACACACACACACACACACACACACACACACACACACACACATGCTACTCCAGAGTGAAAATCTACTGCAGAGAGTTTCTGAAGGAAGATTTTTTTCCCTATAACCTTTCAGTTTGTCTTTGCATTTCAGGATTTAGACTTTGTACGTGTGTGTGTGTGTGTGTGTGTGTGTGTGTGTGTGTGTGTGTGTGTGTGTGTGTGTGTGTGTGTGTGTGTGTGTTTATATATTAAATATCATTGATTCTTCATTCTATTGTTACATCTGATGTGAACTCTGACCTGTTGGTTCAGGTTTTTGACACCAGTGTTGAACTGTCACTCACAGATTCACATGCAGTCCACATAAACACACATATGCATACACAACTAAATAGATATATTAATTGAATGTCTCTAGTCACTTTCAATAATGCAAGCTTTGATTTTTTCTCTCTCTCTTTCTCTCTCTTTCCATCTCTCTGTTGCTCTTCCTGCTCAGCTTCTGCTCCTAAGCTGCGGCAGATGCGAGGCCAATCGCTGATCGAAGGAGACAAGCTGTACTTGAAGTGCGAGGCGTCAGGGAATCCAAGCCCTTCCTTCCGCTGGTACAAAGATGGACACGAGCTCCAGAAAGGCAGAGACCTCAAAATAAAGACCAACAAGTGAGTGTGTTACACCTCCTACAGTGGCTGTTGGTAGAGCTGCACCATACACCAACAGTGAGTTAACCCACAAGTTAAAGTTGTAAACATGTTTTTATAGTAAGGATCAATCAATTAACTCCCTTTAATGAGAGGTGTGTTACAGCTACACTGTAAGAGACGAGTAAAAGACACTTTCCTCTTTCTGCAAGACAGCTGGAAAGTCAAAGCTAGTATCAGGCTTCAGACGACTAAGTTATCCCAAATCAACTGGGTGTTTCATAAAGTCACAAAGATTTTTCTATTACAAAGTACACAATTTTTATTCCACCTTAAACTGATACTTGCTGAGCCATTGCAGATACATCATGGAAGCTTCACATAGAGAAGCTAAAGGGGCCAAAACACAGATAATACTAGGATAGATCCAGTGCATTCACTCATCTAGTAGCTGAAACCTTATATTAGCTGAACTTCTTTTACATCTTTTGCACATGGACTGAATGCTGTCCACTATTTCCTGCTGTATTTGTAAGGGATCAGTTGATTTTCACTGTGTAGTTTATGTGTAGAGTGTGGTGTTGAGACATTAAAAAGACAGTTGTTGTTGGGTCAAAGAAAAGTCTGCTGCATCTTTGAAACAATAACTGGCTGTCTTTTTATCTGCCCTGTATCACTCTCTCTTCCTCTCTTCTGCCTCTGCTGCTCTCTTCCCCCTCACTGAAGAAAAAACTCAAAAGTGCAGATCAGTCGTGTCCGTGTGGAAGACTCCGGCAACTACACCTGTGTGGCTGAAAACTCACTAGGACAAGAAAACGCCACGAGCATAATCAGCGTGCAGATCTGTGAGACACGACACATCTATCGACCGATCTACACATTTTACATTACATCATTGTGCTTTGATATGCAGTAAAATGGCCAGTACCATTTGCACACCTTATTAGGTTAACAAAGCGGTGAGAGTATTTTCTATTTCCTGTTTTTACTCATTGTAGTGACCACCACCACCCCGTCTCCGGGTGTGAGTCACGCCAGGCGCTGCAACGATTCAGAAAAGGCCTACTGCGTCAATGGAGGAGACTGTTACTTCATACATGGTATTAACCAGCTGTCTTGCAAGTAAGTTGATTGCTCGGCCGGTCCCCATCCCCTCAGTCATCACTGTGTATGACTCCCCCTGTCTCTCCTCCCTCCCTCTCTCCCTCTGTCTCTGTCTCCCTCTCTCTGGTCTCAGAGTCTCTGGTCAATGCACTACCTTGTCTTCTGTTCCCTGGTTGTTCCCTCCCCACATACATACACCTACCGCCCACCTATCCATGCACTCTGAGGGCTGGTTGCTGTCAGTTGTTACCAGAACAAAAAGGGGTTCTGCATATATATTCACTGATCAGCCACAACATTAAAACTACCTGGTAGTTTTAATGTTGTGGCTGATTGGTCCAAATACACTTAAATATATAAATACATTTTATTTTGGAAAAATCGTATTTGTTTGCATTAAGTGAGGTTTGCTTCAGAAAACGCTTTCAGTAACAAGTCTTTTGTACAAAGACAAATTTCAAAACAGAGATGAAATTTAAATTGTAGTGCATGTTGGCTTAAATTATATAAATCAAATCTGACTGTAAATTCCTTTACTTTTTTTATTTATTTAACCTGTAATTGTTTTACATGCTGTTACCAATGTGCTATCTGAAACATTCTCATTCTCATCATGAAAGCCCAATTTTATCATATAGATTTAGAATTAAAAGTTGAGCAGGAAGTCATCAGACACACTATTGTCTATGTGGACACAA
Organism: Anabas testudineus; assembly: GCF_900324465.2. Taxonomy (NCBI): domain Eukaryota; kingdom Metazoa; phylum Chordata; class Actinopteri; order Anabantiformes; family Anabantidae; genus Anabas; species Anabas testudineus. The sequence continues at coordinate 5,521,158 of NC_046619.1, read as the reverse complement.
AACACTTGCATGTTGAGTTCACTCAGTAAAACGAAGGAAACAACAGATTTGAAGCTGAACTGTTTTGTCGTACTATAATAAAACTGGTCCCTAGTTTAACTGATAAACTGTTGATACTAATATATTGAACAGTGTAAAGTCCAAATGGAGCCAATGCAGCCAGTGGATTTCCATAAATAGACTGACGTGTCTTTCCAAGTTGACTGTATGCAGGGGATTGTGGAGGAAGCTGAAGCCTTCACCATCTTCCAGTGTTGCAACAGCATAGGTTTTATTGACTAAGGCACAATCAGAAGGAAACATGTTTAATGCATTCTCCACATTTTTTGAAGTTCTCTCCTTCAGGCGCTACTGAAAACATTATGAAGGTACAGTCCGCTTAGTGTCCCCTTCTCTGTAACAATTCTCACCGCTTTCACAATACAGTACAGTACAGTACAGTATCATATTATTTGTTTTCCAGCTTCTTCGCTCTGACAACACACTGTGTAATTGCCGTGTTGTTTGCTTTGGGTGTCACGAGCTTAGACGAGTGCATGAACACATCACACAAACACAGAGCAGCCTACTATATGTGTGTATGTGTCTTTTTATTACTCTAGAAAAGTTTATCAGCACCTTGGTTTCCCTCACACGTACAGTAGTTTGAGTACATACAGAGCTCAGGCCTCGACAAACATTAGTTATTCAGTTGTCTCCTTCCCTTTTATTCCTCATTTTCTTCTTTCCTCTGTGACTGTGTGTGTCACCTTGTTTTGTGTTGTCCCAGTAGGGAGGAGACAGGACGAGCAGCTTGACAAACTAATGGTCCATTCATGGCCAGCTGGATCTGAAATATAATAGCAGTGTTGCTGTAGTTTTGCTTCTAGACGTGGAGTGATGAAAACAGTCCACTGCTCATGCTGAATCTCCAGCTCTTCTTTTTGTGCTCGTTTGAAATAATCTGTAAACATAAATGCATCACTTCCTGTGAGTGGGAAGACGTTTTTGTTTTTTTTTTTTCCCCAGGAAAGAGCTTCCAGACTGGTAGGTGTTTAGAACAACAAGTACACACATTTCTATGAACTGGATGATACTGTAGATGAATCACGTTTGTGTTACATCAACTAATTTCGGAGAGAGGAAAAAATCAGGTAGTTATTGATATGGAAATGTCACAAGTTACAGTTTACAACAAATCTAATAAAACAATTATCCTTATGTCATGATTAATAGCTGATATTGCAAATACAAGTCAACATATTGGCAAAGTGATATTAGACAACTTTTAGCGCTGAGCGTCTCATGTTAGGGGAGTAGAAGTAGAAACTATCTGGTGAATATGCATCTCTTATATATGTGTAATGGTACAGTGTGACTTGAAGGTTAATGCAGTGTTTTCCACCAAAGTCTTTGAGCTAACCTAAGCTAAGAATTTAGCTTTGATTTCCACTTAGTGAAATGTATATTCGCTGCACTGGCCTGCACACTGGGTCATTTTGTAGATGTGTAACAAACACTCCCCGTGACACTGTAGATAACAGATGGCGTATATAGCCATGCTTGATCAAGAGCTTTGTTGTTATGCTTCCTGTACAATTAGATGTATCTGCTAGAGATCCATCCTTAGATCCTTTGGCGTCTGTTCCGGATCTGAACTCTTTGTTTCTTTGTTTCCTTATTTCCATCTCTCTCACTCTCTCTCAGCATTTCTGTCTCTTTCTTCCCCCTCCTCCACTCTCTCTACCTTTCTCTTTGTCTCGCATCTGATGAACCTTTCCGGTCATTTCTGAAGGATAAATCAGGACTTTTTTTTCATGGTGCTGACAAGCAGAAAACTTTGTTTGCAAGGGTGCATATACTATAGACTTTATAAGCTGTGTGTGTAGCAGTTTAGGGGTACAGGATTGTACAACCTTGTGTGCATCCTTATGTTACATATGAACACGCTGTTATCAGTAAAGAAACTACAGTAAGGTAGCAGTAGACTGGCCAGCAGGGCCCAGAGAGTTACTGTAGCTTCTCAGCTTTGTCATCCTTTGTTGGCCTGTCTGTTGGGGCCAGTGAATAACAGGATGTAAATAAGACTGCTGTCTGTAGACTGTCTGCGCCGCTTGTTCATTTCAGAGATATGTAGACCCCGACCACCACAACCAGTCCCTCACACACACGGATCCAAACCAGTGAACTGTTTGGCACTGGCGGGCAGCAATCATTGATGATATCCCTGAAATTAGAGGTGGTGTTTGCGAGCCCTTTTCCATCCACAGAAACAAATAATCAGGCAATAAAAAGGGGTAAGTAACGCTATTTTTAAAATAGATCCTGTAGGTTGAAGTTGAGAAAAACACGTACAGATATTCCCCTTTTCCTCTGTGTTTCTCTCAACCTGTTACAGTTTTCTCTTCTGAGTTGCAGATGCAGTATCTCTTTGAGTCTGATTTATCTGCTCATCGTTAGTGAAGTCCAGTCTGACAGCCACCAGAAAACATTAGCCCCTGTATTCCCAGCTATAGGCTGAAAATGCCAAACTTACCCTCATGGATCAATAAAGTTAATTTAATCTGATCTAATCTAGAAATGCCATGAGTTCAGGGTAGTATTGATGCCTGCACAGAATGTCTGTGGCTGTCTGTGTTTTCATTTCTCTTAAATTTGATGCTGATTTGCTTTTGTATAATGAATATAACAAAATGAATTGCAGGCTTTGCTTTCATTCAAATGCTTAGAACAAAAGGTGTGCTGCCTTATTTCCCTCCCTTTCTGTGCTTGTTCCCAGGACTGAGAGAACAGTACAGTCAGGAAAAAAAAAAGGGAAAGAAGCATGAGCAGATTAAGAGAGGCTGGAGAGAAGAGGGTAAATGAGAAGCAGGGAGAGAGAAGACGAAAGAAAAGAAAAGAAATGATATACAGTAAAAGCTCTGCCGGCATAGGGCTGCTTCTGCTCCGAGTGTCTCCCACCTCTCTCTCTCTCTCTCTCTCTCTCTCTCCTTCTGCTCTATTTATAACTCTATGGGAAATTGCTGAGTGGGCTCTTCCGAGGGTTTTTGCGGTAATTGATTCAAAATGCAAGTTGTCTCTTTAGTGGTGAGAAAGAGGAGAAAAGGATACCCAGTCAGTTACAAGATGGTACCTTAGGTAAGACGAAGGTCCTTACTTTTTAAACTGGACAAATGTGTTGACCAGAAACTAGATCACTGTAATAAATCGATAGTGCTTATTAAAGCCAGAGAGCTTCTGTTGTCCTATAATGATGGTAATGGGGCCACTCCCATAGGAGCATAAAACTGTGGTCCATCAATTGCTGTGATTCATCTACAGTATAACGTGCACTGCAGTTGGATCAGATTTTCTGTAACATGCCTATTTTTCATTTGACTGCAGTAAAAGCCGATCTACTATCAATTATAGCAATAAAAAGATTAAATCAATTGTGCTTGGCAGGGTAAAAGCTGTGACACCCAATATAACACACAACTTAAGACATTTCAGAATTGGAACCTCTCTCTTAAAAACGTTTTTTTTCTCAGTTAAAATGAGGTTGTACAGTATTTCATTTAAAGAGCTGATAAGAATTACAGTTTCTTTTTTTTTTTTGCTATCAAGCATTGGTCCAAACTGAAGTGACATTGTCAAAACTCTTTATACAACCAGCAAAACAGAAGTTCATGTGGAGCAAACTGTGAATCCATTTTCATTGCTTCTATGCAAAATGCATTCAGTGACCACAGTTACCAAAATTCATGAACTCTTTTCTCAGTCAGAGACCACCTCCTGCAAAACACTATACTTTTACAGAACATTTTTCAAATGCATGCTTTGTACAAAACAAAACAGATTTCAAATGAATTCAGTTTATTTATATAACAGTACTGAGCAGTACTGATCAGTACTCAGCGACAGAGAGAGGAAAAATCTCCAGCAGAACCAGGCTCAGGGTGGGCGGCCATCTGCCTCAACTGGTTAGAATGAGTGGAAAGAGGAGAGAGAAAAGAACTGCAGACAACAAAAAATCAACAACAACAACACACTGAAATCTACAGAAAATGATATCAAAAATATTGACATCGTGTTTGACTGATTAGCAAGCAGATAAGGGGATGGCTTTTGAATGTTTTGTTTTTTGTTTTTTAGAAATATGGATATATGGAAATCTTTGAAGATAAAATATAGTTTATGTAATGCTCTCTGTTAGTTTTTTGTAGTTCAGTGTACTGAGAGCATTAGTGTTTGAATCCTGCGTGAGACTTGTTGCCAGTGTTGGGGAGGAATCAGCTTATTTAGAGACATGTATGATGTGTTTTGTTGGTGAGAGAGGCTTTTGGAGGTGAGATGAACTGCTTAGCTGAAATGCATGTTGGAAATGCAGACTAAAGTACTAAAAAACACGCTGTTTATGACTATATACTTGATTATGTATGTGGATTAGTTTTCAAGTTGTGCTAGGATGTAGTGAGGAGCAGACTTGTTAGTTTCAGTCTTGTGAGCTTGATGGCTGATGCCAGAATATGAATCATATTCAGCCTGTGGTATCGCTGACAGTTCGCCACCCATCCGGAAACAAAACATCACATTCTGCAGCTGCATGTAAACTACTGCTGTTGTTGATGCCCTAGAAATACTCTAACCTATTCCAACCATTTTCATGCTCACACACTGTGGAGGGCTGTGTGTGTGTTTGTGTATGTGTATGTGTATGTGTGTGTGTGTGTGTGTGTGTGTGTGTGTGCATACTCTTTTACTTTTATCATTGTAAAAAAGTTGCCAGTTTTACATGTGTTTAGTATAAATTTAAATAAATATTAAGACTACAGGTGATTTAGGCCTTTTGGTAGTTAAAAGTTTGTGACGGCTTGTCAGCCAGTATAAATCATGAATCTTGAATCTAAACAAATCATTACACACACAATGTTTGCTGAGTTTTTTCCCCTGCATTTTTTTGGTAATAAACCGGAAAAGTTACAGTTTTTTTTTCCAGGTGTTGGACTAAAAGCTAAAGGAAGAGTAAATATTCAACTTGTATTCTAGTTGCACATACTGTAACTCTAAATGAATTCCTAATGACATGCTTAAAAAAAGTATTAATATGGAAATGCTGTGTTTACAACTTGTTGCATTTCTCCCACTTGGCTAAAAAAGATCACCAACAGGACAGAAAGACAATTTGAATATGCACTCACAAATATACCCTTTGCTACATACCACTTCTGTTTAATCATGCGTTTGATGAGATCAATAAATGGATGCACTATGAGAGAGTCTAGAATCTACAAAAAGACAATTGTGTGTGTGTGTGTGTGTGTGTGTGTGTGTGTGTGTGTGTGTGTGTGTGTGTGTGTGTACATCTGTGTTTTTGTGCGTGAGAGAGGCTGGAGGTCAACAGCTGTTTGACCCCTCCTACTCTCTGCACCACCATCACATGACCCTCATGACTGTGATAACGTCTGTTAATTGTAGCAGTGATGTCATATTGATGGCGGTGATGTCACGGTATGCAGGTCATCTCTCTCTCTGTAGTTGGTGGACTGTGCTGTTTCTAATCCCTCATCTCTCTGCTCTCTTATGTCTCCCTCCTTCCCTTCCTCTCTCCCTCCCTCTGTCTCTGTGTACCTCTCCTCTCTTTCCTCTTGTTTTATCCTCTCTCTTCCCTCTGTATCTTTAACCAACACCCCCCACCCCCTTTTCCCCCCCTCTGTGTCTTGTTTTCCCTTCATCAGGTGTCCCAATGACTATACGGGGGACCGCTGTCAAAACTCCGTCATGGCCGGTTTCTACAGTATGTCCATTTGCTCTTGTCTGTCTCCTTTCCACCGAGGTGCTGCATGCTACATTGGAAGCGTTGGTGTGTGGGCTGTGTGTGTGTGTGTGTGTTTGAGTGTGTGCAGACTTTCTTTGAAGAGTTTCTTGTAAGGTAACATACAGTATGTGTGTATGTGAGCGAGTTGGCTTGCTTCTGTGTCCACCCCTTCTTCTCCCTGTCTCCGCTGGTTCCCCTGTGGTGCTCCTCTGGTAAACTAATTTTTCACGTAAGATCTTTATCACACTGCTTCGTCTGCTTGAAATTTTCTAGATCTGGAAAGCAGCAAAATTCTTAAGGTGTTTATTTTTAAGCTGGTAATTGCACATCAAACCTTTCTGTTGCAGTTTCATCCAGAGAAATGCACAAAAAGAAACAGAGGAGACAGAGATAAGCAGCACACAAAATTCAACTTTTTTGCAACACTTGTCACACTTCTTTGTAGATGGTCCATGGATGCTGCTTAGTTTTTGAACAGTAAACAAATGATCGTGGCAAAGCTATGTGGATAGAAACAATTAATACAAGGTTTTAAGTCCTTACTCTGGGCTGTGCTGTTCACTGATTTAACTTTTTGGAGTAGAGACAATTGAATGCTTTATATGGAGAACAATATAAGTCCTTCTGACATTGTTTTGAACAACTGCCAGTCATTACTAGAAGCTACAGTGTGTCCAAGATCCACGTAATTTGGCAAGTGAATGGGAATAAGATTTAGTGTTTGACTGTGTTCAACATTTCAGTTCTTAAGGTAATGAGATTTGAAAGCATCACTCATGGTTATTCATCGGAGGGTCAGTACCTTTGTCATATTGATTCTCATTTAAATTGAGTTTCTTGACATAAAGTGATCAGGATGAAACCCACTGTTGTGAATGCAATAACCTGTTTTTCTTATTTATTTTTTCTTTTAAGCTCTGAGCATCCATGGATCATCTGATAAATGCTCTCATTGTGGCATGTGTCTAAATGCTTCTTAAAATCTTTTAAAGTTGACTTCTAATATGTTCCACAGTGATGCCGCTTGTTTTGCTTCTCATCACAGAAGTATTGCATTAAAAGGACTAGTTTGACATTTGGGCGAAATATATTTACTTGCTGGTTAGTGCACTGATCAGCCACAACATTAAATCCACCTGGAGGTTTCAGTTGTTCCAAAATGTCAAACTGCTCCTTTAAATTCTGCAAAGTAGATATGTTTTGTTATCTGTGATTGCGTTGGCAGCGACACTGAAACACATTCAGTCACTACTGGCACTGTTGGATGAAAATCACAGGAAACGTGCATAAAAATGTGGCAATGCACCAGAGTTTGTTTGGATCTGCTACTTTTGTACCTCTCTCCATCGGCCACATCACACTACTGTCCTGGCAATCACAGAGAATAAAACAGAGGGATGAAAATGACCCTGTTCTTCTTGTTTCCAGGGGTTAAACACTGTTGCTACATGTCGTCTTGCTTTGCTGTTTGTCTGTTGTGGATGTTTCCACGAAGAATAATGTCAAACTCATACCTACAACAGATTTTCCATCCTCAGAAGTGTAATGTCTGCTTATTTTTGACCCCATCATCAAGTCTTGTCTCCTCGCTGAATTTGTGTGATTTTATTTTGCGTCGTGATGCTCTCTGGCACTCAGTTGAAGAAACGCCTTCTGTTGTTCTAAGTCCATGTTGATTTGTGACCGCCTGCTTCTCTAATGATCCAAACATAAAGCACTGTTAATGTAGGGCAGTTAAAGTTAGGCTGGACAGGAGATTGGCTGACTTCTCCTCCTCTTCATGGCCAGTAATGCATGCAAAGCCATGGAAACTGGGGATGCTGAGATGATTTCTGTGTAAATCATATGAAAGGTTATAATAGCCGTATGCAGCAGTAGTGGGACAAAGTGCATTACAAGAGGTATGCTGTAATCAATACAAAGGCACACAATTGCCATTAGTCAAACGAGTTACAGCACTCACCCCCATTTGCTGTGCCAGCCTCATCGACTGTACTGTGTTTTTATGTTGGAGAGTAACTCACTGCTTTTTATCTTTTGTTTTCTTGTTTTTTTTTTTCTTTTTTGTCTTGTTTTTTTTTTCTCATTTTATATTTCTGTCCAATGTTGTTTACTCCAGAAATGAGGTCTAGTAAATATAGCAGTAAGTGATGTGGCTTCTTGTCTTGCTGTCTTTGTCCGTCTGTCTCTGCATGCCTTTTCCTGCCTGCTGGCTTCTTCCTACTGCCTTTTGGTTCATTTTCTCCCTTTCGCTTTTGATTCTGTTGGGTATGGGTTGTTTTTGTTTCCCTGTCATATCTGGGGGTCACGGAGCTGAGGCTGTCTGAGTTGTATGTCTGTTACTGGACGTATACATATCAATCGCTTTGACTGACAACACTAATTAACTTATATCCTGGTTAAGTGTATACAGGACATGAAAATAATACATCTGCTCCAAAGTGGACATTACACCTGACCCTATGTGTCTCTTTCCTTTTACCTCGACAACTTTCTGCGCTGGCAGAGCTTCTCAGAATTGAATTTATGGGTATGGAACATTATTATTTATTTTGCTGTGCTTAAAGGGTTTGCCAAGATCCTCTCACAGTCACACATTATTGTGCCATCTTTTTTCTAAAACCAACAACTGGGTCTCTCTCAACCTGTCCTTCTTTTTCCCCTGCCCACTAACCTGGTTTTAAGACATGTAACCTCCCCCCCTCTGCATGCTCTCTTCTTTTACTCTGACGAATTTGGGATGATACATGTAGGTACGGAAGAAAGAGACAAATTAACTGATTAACACTATTAATGAAAGAAAGTGCAGAGGTGCATTAGTTCACAGTCTAATGGGCCTTGATACAAATCAAAGTTGTGTTTATTTGGACAGCATTTTGGGGCGAAAGCTCCTGTCTTTGTCCAAAAATCAGTGAATGTTTCACATCATCGATAAATACAAGTATCTGGCTCGTCCTCTGGGCTTTGGCAGTGTGCATATTAGCTTCAGCAGCCTGTCGAATAAAAACATGCAAGCTGCGAGTATTCTTGCAGAGCATTGCCAAAAAACAGCAAAAGGCCTGACCACATAGTCTGTGCTTATTATTCTGCCCTTGATTGACTCAGTGTCAGAGTCAAGAGCTCGCCTGTCCTAAATCACGATTGCTGTTGGCTCCACTGTGCCAGCGAGCTCGCCTTCCCATTTCCCTTTGCCTTTCTGTATCAGCACCCTGTGACACACACACAATTGCCGGGCCAAGGCTCTCGTAGGCTTGTCAATCCCTACAGAGGCCCTTTATTTAGAAACGCTCCCTCTCCCGTCCTCTCCCGTCCCCTCCCGCGACCCCCCTTCCCTCCTGCTCAGTGGCGTGTCTAGAGCTTTTCAAGGGAGGAAAGAGGGGGAAAGGTGAGGTGTAGAATTAGGACAGGCTTTGATTTATCAGCCCCCTTTTTCACTCTGATAACATTTCCGAAATGTTACCAATAAACTTGGACATCTGAAATGCACAGATAATTTTCCTTACAGATTGTTCATTGTTAGTAGGTGTACTGCTCCAAGTTTTGTACAAATTACCAACAAACATTAAAAGTAACAAATATCTGTCTTTGACAAAGTATATGACATTGAAAAGCTATTATTAGCCAGTATGGAGTTTAATTTGGCCATAACTAACGATCCAAGGACTCCTATAATCCAGTTATAATTGATAAGGGGACAGTCAGGCCCGTCTTTGGTTTCTGGGGACTAGTTTCTCCCCAGGCCTTTTCCTGGACACGTCCCTGCTTCCCTCTCAGCCCAATTCCTCTCCCTCTGTCTATGTGGCTCTTCCTTCCTCACTACTTTGCTTATCCCTTTTTATTTCCTCCCTCGTCCCCTCATGTCCTGATCTGTTTGTTGCTCCCTCTGTCACTGTGTCGTTGCATTTGCAGTTCTGACAGTGTTACACCACAGCACTCCTCCAGTCTGTATTCACCTTCATTAGGTGGTGTAGTTTTCACATGGCCTCACCGCAAACCTGTTCAAATGTAATGTGTTTCATGTGGTGAAGTGTGACATACATTTAAAACAAGTTCCTTTGTGAACGTATGTCAAAAAAGGTTGTTTATACAAAAAGGTTGTTTATAGATTTGCAAAGTAAAAATATGCTTAACTCTACTTTGAAGTAATTTAATTGTGTATTTTAGGTTGGTTGAACAACCTTGAAATAAAACATGAATTTAAAAAAAAGCACATCTCGATCTTTAAATCTTTAAATTTAGTGACAGTTGTGGTGAGCTTTGTGAACACTAAACTTTAACTTTTTCTTCCAAATCACTGTGGTGTTAACACTGTTTTTTTCATCTGCACAACTTGTCTTTCTTTATTCCATCTGTACAGGCATGATGCATTAGGAGCCCTGTCACCTGTAGCATTACATCCTCATGGCCACTGTAATTACACTTGTATAGGGACAGCAGGAAGTGTATGTCAGGATGTAGGTTCACATTTCTGCTTTTTTACATGAGCTTGTAGAAGTACACATCTATATGTAATTGAACAATATAACTGCAGTATAGATAATACTGAAAGTTAGTTTGATGATAGCGCAGGACTTGTACATGCAGAGCAGGGGATAAGAGGGCAGTAGATAATAGTGAGAAAACTGTGTTTTGTAGTTACCATCAAAGGAGTAGCGCTCATGATGTATGTGTGTGTATTTTTGTCTGTTTTGTGTGTATGACTGCAAATCATGAATGTGTGCGTGCACCTGAACATGTGCGTGTTTGTATGTGCACGTGTTTCCATCCTCAGAGGCTGAGGAGCTCTATCAGAGGCGAGTGCTGACGATCACGGGCATCTGCGTGGCGTTGCTGGTGGTTGGCATCGTTTGTGTGGTGGCCTACTGCAAAACCAAGTACGTGTCTTTGAGGAATAGTTAATCAAAGATAATCAATGATGTTTAACGAAAAACAACCAGACAAACCACTAAAACCACTTTAACATCTAACGATGTGTTGTATTTAATAATCTTTACTTTAGTAATTATTGTTGTTAAGTATATGTAGTGGAGGGAAGTTGTGGAGTATTATTTAATCAAAAGGCCACACTATTTCTAAGTACAATTCTTGTGTAGATGCAGTTGCATTAAATACTTTTCTACCATTTGCTGTGAGTGAAAAAAAAAAGTTGTTTGTTTACATACATACATGGTTAGTTCAGTCACATCAATGGACTGCGTATGGGACTATGTAACTGCTGATTAGTTTATGTTGACAGAAAAACATTATTTTTGAATTGATAAATGTAAAGCTGTAAAAATCAGTCACTGTTCCCCACATGACTTATTGTTTCTTGATCGTGACATTCTGTCCAGGAAGCAGAGAAAGAAAATGCAGAATCACCTACACCAGAACCAGAATCAGTGTGTGGAACAACCCAACCGCATGCTGGCCAACGGACCCAACCACTCCGGGCCCGGTCCTGAAGAGATCCCCATGGTCGATGTGAGTCCAGACAGTAGAAACACACAGCTCAAACTGGTGCAGGAGATAAAGTAAAGTAAAGTTGATCCCCTGCAACATGACGACACGCCCCTGTCTTTCTCAGAGGTAGAGCTGCTGTAAAGGCAAAAAAAAGGAACCACAATTTAAAAAAATATAAATACTAACTGACCAGAATAAAGGTAAAAATAGGAAAAATGTCAGTTATTGACAAGAGGGACAGGTTTTATACTAATATGTTTTTATAGTAGAGATGCTGGTCAAGCATAAAGTTGGTGGCTGCTGGTCAGTTTCCAAGCTGCACTGGAGGCAAATATTTGTGATTTTGTTTCAGCCTCTGATATCTGACAATGACAATAAGTACCAAGATAGTAATTCTGAAAAGTGCTGCTGAAATAAAGACTGATTTATCAGTGCTCTTAATAAAATGTTACTGTCCTATAAAGTGTTCAGAATCACCTCAGATATTCATTAATAAACAGTTCCCAGAACCTGAACCTCGGCCGGGTCATGCCACTTAAAGTGGGGTGTCTTGATTAATTTGTTTAGACTTACGTTTATGTATACTGTGTCCATAATTCATATGTTGTTTTAAAAGAACCCAGTGAGAGAATTAAAATGTGTTTCTATGTGTGTTTATTGCAGTACATCTCCAAAAGTGTCCCCACAACAGAGTGCGTGATCAGCCACGGAGCTGAGGGTGCAGGCAATTATGCAGGCAGCCGAATGTCGACCCGATCCCACCACTCTACCACTGCCTCACATGCTTCCAGGTAGACCTAACACACACACACACACACTTTAAAGATCTCACAGACACAATTTGGTTTTTCGGTGGGAGATACAGTATATCAGACATGATTAAAGCTGTTCGATTTTACCAAGGCAAAGTCGGAAAATGTGTTTTTGTAACATGGGTAAATAAAACCCTCCAGTAAGCTGCTGTCATTTTGTTGTCAGAGTAGTACAACTTCTTTTAGTGTGGCTAATATTTCCACAAATGTTAAGAAATATATACTCATGTTAATTTAATGATGGGCTGTCACGTTGACATGTTTGTTTGTCGACCAGTGTTGGGAGGTTACTTTAGAAATGTAATTTATTTTTATACTGTAGATTGCTAGTTATGCTGCTAAAATGTAATGAATAATGTAACTATTTGAATTATCTCAACTAAGGTAACACGTTACTTTTCAAACAAATGTTTTAAACTGGGCAACAAAGCTTTAAACGAGTAAATCTCACTTTTGAGGCAGAGAACACTACTTACTATTGAACTACTTGTAGATGATTTCTCAGATTTGTCTGCAGTATTTTACACTATACAGCAATGGTGGAGCTATTTTCTGATTTTAGAAGGAAAAACATTCTCATCCGACAACATGGCCGCTTGCTTTGGTGTTGTTGGCTGGTTGCGACCAAGCATGGCGGACTCAGGTTGCTTAGCAATGCGTACTGATTTGACTTGGAGACAAGAGACAGTGCAAAATCAAAAAAGGGAGCCAATCAAGAACATTTAGCAATAGATGGAGCCTATGTAGACATAGAGACAGGTTCTTGTGAGCCATCCCAGCCTTGATGTGTTGCACACAAATTTGACCCAATAAAGTAAAGTAAAGTTAGTTGTGGCTGTGATGGTCCTGCAATGAATCCAACTAACATTGGTTTTAAAAAAGGAGACATGCAGCTACTCGACCTTTGCGCTCTATATACCAGTTTCAGTAACTTTATCTTATTGGATCAGCTGATGACGAGTACTGGTCTAATACCAGTGTTTTCCTTTCCCGCATTTCACTGTGTAACCCTGTGAATCATTTTTATTTAAGCTAACATTTGTCTGTGGGTTGCTTGTTTCTAAAAGTTGGTGTTGGTGGCCTGCTGTGATTGAATGATGGAAACACTATAATGACATTGACACAGAAAATGGATTCAATCTGGATCAGCCACATCATGCATAATACACAAGCCAGTTAATAGGGTCAACATTCCCATCAATACAGATTCAGCATGCAGGATTATGCATCCCTACTAAAATGATCCTTTGATGGCCCTTCAGCTATTTATTTATATGAAAATGACATGTGTGTGCTTTTGACACAGAGTTTCTTTACCCAGCATTCACTCAGTGCTGCTGTTACCCTTACACTTGTTCTGCTAACCCCCACACTGCAGACACGAGGAGCAGACGTGGAGCATGGAGCGAACAGAGAGTATGAACTCAGACTGCCAGTCAGGAGGCCTGTCCAGCTCTGTGGGAACCAGTAAGTGCAGCAGTCCAGCATGCATGGCGAGGAGGGCCGCTCACTGGGGCTGTACCGACACGTCTGGACCGGGATTGCAGTACGGGGAATCCTACGACTCTCTAAGAGACTCACCTCACAGTGACAGGTAGGTGATTGTGATGGTGACCGGCGGGGAGGAAGGTGCTAAACTCTGCCTCTTTGCCCATGACTTTGCAACACTTGCTCTATTGTTTTTGGTCACACCAGGCTGCTTTACTCTTTGGCGACACCAAGTGGCAGTTTGAGTGTTTAATATTTTTTTATGTGTTAAGGACTTCATCACCTAGACACTGTTGACTGAGATGTGAATTTATAAATCAATGTCGTCCTGGCACGTAAATGCATGGGCTGATTATGAGAAAATGGGCCCCTAGACACAGACAGGCCCACCCCTCCAGAACGCCCTGACTGACAGAGTTTATGTAGTTGTATGTGTCTTGTTGCTCTTTTTGTGTCTAGTTCATTGTGCATTTATTTTCAGTCCTCGTCTGTGTCTCTATCTGGTAGTTTTACATCTGTGCGTGTTTTTTTTCTCGCTGTTGTTTGGCTTGGCATCTGTTTTGGTGGGTTTGAATCTTGTTTTGTTTGTTTTAATTGTTTTTAACATCTAAGCAATACATTTAGGTATATTTATGTCATTTACTGTCTATTTTTTGTTATTTTCTATTCTTTAACTGAGCTATGTAACTTTAAAACAAAAGATTTTTGAACACTCACTTCATAAAGATGCTCTGTCTCAGGGCCCTAATGACCTCTCAGGCTCCTGGCCCTGTGTGTGGTATGGCCACAGTACACAGTAATCATATATTATATATATATATATATATATATATATATATATATATATATATATATATATATATATATATATATATATATATATATTATAGGTATTATAGCTGCTGCTGTTGCTATATGTGAAGGTCAGAGGTTAAAGAGTACTTTTCTTTACTCTTGTAACAAAACTTAGTGTTTGATTCAACCCAGTCTGTTTTGTGTGTTCCTGTTGTAACTTACCTCAAAGTAATTTAAAGTTTCCTTTGAGAAGATTTGAATGCAACAAGTATGTCATTTATGATGATATGAAATAATTGTGGTACTAAACAGTCAGTCGCTGCTGTGGAGAGACATTGTTTATTTAGAACTAAGACAAGCTACAGAGGTGCAGCAGTCGTACACTCTTGTACAACGATGTTTCTGAAATTCCTATGACTGACTGGACTGAAGGAGTGACTGAGTGTTCTGTATGTGAGCCTGAGCCAATTGGCTGCAGTGTTTTTGTTCACGTCTTGAGTTTCAGCGCCTCTCCCACAGTTCAAAGACATGCAGGTCAGGTGGACTGGAAACACTAAACTTGCAGGACTTGTCAGTGTAGTTTTTTACCTACAGTATATGTGTGTTAACCCTGTGACTGACTGACGACATGTCCATTTCCCCTCCTCTTGCCCAGTGCTTGCTGGGTAGGCTCCAATCCCCTGGCTCTGAAGACGACAAGTGGTTTAGAAAACTGATGGATGGGACTCACTGACAATGTCTGACACATACTAGCTACTGCTATCACATAAAATATGTCTGCATCACAGAGGTGCATCCCATCCCCCACTTTTGGCCACAGTGATTTATTTTAGGTGTACAGAAAAGTCTGTGGTATTCAAAGTGCCATACCTTAGAGCAAAATTGAAAAACATGTGAAATGCAGACTTTTACCTGTGTTCTGACACTCATTCATTTTCCTTTATCATACTTTGGTGGTAAACAGTAACACAGTAGCTGAACAGTAAATTCATCACTTACTGACCTACTGTACAGTGTTGTGAGTGCAGTTAGTGTTAGTGTATTAAATTATTTGTTAATTCTTCTAGTGCAGACACTCTAATAATCAGTTGTCATCTTTTCCACCCAGGTACGTGTCAGCGCTGACTACTCCGGCGCGTCTGTCTCCAGTAGAGTTCCACTACCCCCCTCTGCCACCCCAGGTGCCCACCTTCCAAATCACCTCGCCCAACACAAGCCACGCGCTTTCCCTTCCCCCCGCTGCTGCTGCCTACCACACAGATGACGACCAGCCGCTGCTACGATGCCCTGATGTACGTCACAGTACTTTACATACTCACACATGACTAAAGGCAGAAATCTTCGAAAACTGCTCGTAAATTTATACTACTGGTCAATATTAAAGGCCTAAATCATTTCTCCCAACAGCATGGCTGTGCAGTTTTTAGTTAATATTTGTCAGACAGGAATAAGCACTGCCTTTGTTGCTGTGAATCAATAAACATTATGTGCTGCTGGTTCTTTTCTTGGGATTTGGTCACAATAAGCAAACTATAGCATATAATAGGGTAATCTCTCCTGGAGTTCCTTTAAGCAAACATACACACTCAACATAAACACAATTGAGTGTGATGGTGGTGATTGCTGAACAATTCCTCCACTCTATTTTTCACTATAGGATGGAAGTTTATACAGGCAGCCGCGTCGTCCGAGGCGACCCTACCTGACGGAGAGCACAGGAAGCCTACCATCCAGCCCCTACCATCTCCCTGACGAAGAGGCCTACGAGACCACACAGGAGTACGCCTCATCACGGGAACCCATCCGGAGCAGGCGTCGCCCGAGACGCAACCGCCTCAATGGACACATCTCCCAGCGTTCAGCGGGCCTACGGGACTACAGCTCACAGAGCTTCAGCCAGTCAGAGGAGGAAGAAGAAGAGGAGGAGGAAGAGGACGCTCACGGGGAGAGCACACCTTTCCTTAGTATGCAGAACATGAACGTGGACCCGCCCTTAACCATCCCAGGGTTCCGTTCGTCATCCGGTGCGGACACACGGACTCACCGCGGGCTGAGTCGGCCGGGAACACGCAGCAACGGGCAGAGCCGTGGTTCCCAGTCACAGCGCTCCAAGGCTGACAACATGCCCCTTTAAGACCTGACCTGCCCCCAGCAGCCACCCATACACCTCTGCCACCTCCCACCCCCTCCACATCACACACTCCCCCTCCTCCTACACACAACCAGTGGACTAGAGACCTGCACCTAGGAGAAATATTTTTATTTTGTATAACAGACAGATATTCTAAACAAATGAAATATTTATTTTCATTTCAGCAAAAATTGTCTACTAGCTAACAGCAAAGACTTTTTTTATAACGGGGGGAAATATTTATATGTAAAGTTTTTTGATTTACAGCATTATGAGAGATGAAAAAATAAGAGAATTACGTGCCAATTTTTTCACGAGTTAGATAAATAGAATAATATTGTGGTGCCTTTTGCTGTATGCTGAAGTCGGAGGTCCCATTGAGTTTTTGTAGCCTTTCTTATAAAGACTCCTCGTTTTTATAGAGACCAACCCTCTTCCTTCCTTTTGCTTTGGTTTTTTCTCTGATTTGGGATCTTCCTCTTTTTGAACTGTGATCTGATTATGTCATCATGCAATATCGATTCCTCCTGTGTAAAAGGTGTCTGTTTACATGAGTATGATTCACACAATGTGCTCGTTTCACAGGGACATTTAGCCACTTACGCAACCAGATGGATAGTGAAGTTTTCTCAGATGATTTTTGGGTGAATCTTTCCAAATGAACACACATCGGCCATTTATGTCCTCGTTCGCTACCTGTTAGTCATTTGTTGTTATTTCTGTGAAAAGTGAAAAAGTGTTAGGGAGTTGTTGAGGGAAAGTGACTCCAAATTCCTGTGTAGGTGTTCAGGGTGCTGCCATGACACTGGTGGTGGTTGCAGCATGTGTGTGTGTGTGTGTGTGTGTGTGCGTGTGTGTCTGTGCGTGTGCATGCCTCTATCTAAACCTCATGAAGTCTTGTTTGGTTGGCGCCTTCGTTCACTTTGGAGGTTGTGGTTTCTCGTTTGACTGACATGCTCCTCACACCAATCCTCACGCTGCCAGAAGCTCCATTGCACTGTAAGAACCTCCCTCCGTGAGCAGTCATTGGCCAGGGAGCTGCCAATCCAAACCGAACCTAACCAATCCAGTTGTAATCCAGCCTGACTCTGGCCTCCCGTGGACTGCCCAGCCCGCCCGTTTCCTATGCCAGCAGCTTAGAGCCGCACTGTGTCTCAGGACTTCCCCATCACATCACAGCCAAAAGACTCAAAGCAGCGAGAGCATGTCACCTCAGTCACAGTTCAGTCCGCAGGCCAGATCCACATCCCCTCACTCTCTTTTTTGTCCATGTCAGGTTTGTTGCGTTCACTTGTGGTCCCCCGTGATGAAGGGAGTGTGGGTGGAACATCTTGAAATCAGGAGGGAGATTAAGTTGCTTTCATTCACTTCCAAGGTAGTGTGTATGTGTGTACGTGAGCATGTATGTCATTTTGCGTGGGTCACGATAAATATGATGAAAAACAACAAAAAAAATTGCCCAGAGACCACATCTGTTTGCTCTGATGCAGGGGTGTAGCTAGGATTTCTGAGGCCCCCGAGAGGAGGATATCACTCTGGGTTTCCTTGTTGGTTATTAATTTAATCCTACTGGAAACTGTACGAGCCCTGTCCAGCTGTGGGCTTCTAGGATCACCAACTCTTTTCACCCCACTAGCGATGGTACTGCTCCGTTGGGGGAAAAAAAATGCTTGTGAGTTTCCGTGTCTAGGTTCATACTGCTAGAAAGCGAGTTGCAGAGTATGATTCAACTTTTTCTTTAGCTGACAGCCAAACCGGTGGTATATGATTACACTGATAACTGCATCCTTGATTTGCATTCCTATATTTTTCTTAATTGAACTTTTTTTGATTGGTCATATTGACTGAATGATCTGTTACATATGTGTCTGTCTCTGTCTGGCCCCTTCCACCCCACTTCACCCCTCACCTTCACATCTTTTTTGTCCCCTTACTGACCTTCAGAAGCAACTAGTGGATGAATTTAGGCCCCATCCCCGGACAAGAATACTAAACAGCTAACTAACAGTAGGCTTCCACTGTGTCTGGCAACTCGTGTCCCTATTAGAGTCAATTTCCAATACGTAGAGTTGATCTTTCTGTTTTTTGCTTGTTTGTTTTGTTCACACAAGAGCTGCATGGATCACAGATATAGAAAGTATCTTAAAAATGACAAAGACCCCCACAGATCCAGGGGAATCATACTAGAAATATATAAAAATATTATTTGGGTTCGTGACCCAAAGGTCTGGCTAGTTTTGTCTTACTATAACTGTAATCAATCTGGGATTTGCAATGCGGAAATACTGCAAGTGAGGGTAGTGTGCTTCTAGAGCTAGTTGAATTGTTAACACCCCCCACCCTCTTTCTCCTCACCCTGCACTCCCCCTTGCCCTTTATATACGCACACACATGTCACACATACATGCTGACGTCACACATAATGAAGCACACAATGAGACACGCACACGCACACACACACACACACACACAAACACAAACCGTCATGTCACACACTGACTCACAAAGCCCTTCCATGTTTGTGTTTGTCAAGCAGTTTGCCTTTCGTCTTTTTTACCTACCGATTCCCTCACTCCTCTCCCCTTCTCCCCCACCCCTCCAACCTCCCCCTTCTCCTCTCTCTCACCCCCTGACCCCCATCCCTCCCCTGCATGTCCTAGTGGTACTGGTAGTTGGGTGCATGGAAAAAGCAGCAAGCAAATCGTTTTTCCATTGGGTGAAAAAATAAAAATGTGTCTTCATTTTAACATTCAGCAATAAGTCCCCTTCTCTTCATGTCCATCATTCTTGGAATATGCTAGAAGATTTTTTGCAAGTTTTATCAAAAACATACTACTTGTAAAAGAAGAAAAATCCAAAAACCACCCCTTCATATGAAAAATAAAACTTTATTCCTACCATTTTGAAACAGTCCTGTCATCTTTGTAACCAACCATTTCTTGTTTGTTTTTTTTTATGTACAGGTAATAAATCCAAATGTAAAGTAAGTACAGATGTGTCCGAGTTGCACAGAGAGGAACACTAGATGGCAGCATCAATATGAATAATGGGAACATCTGTATGGTCATATAATTTGACATAATGTTACAGTAAGTACAGACTAATTTGTCTTTATGTCTTCTTGGGCCTCTAGCAATTATTAACTACACTTGTGATTTTCTTCCTATGACACATCAGAATCCATATATACTATAATATAGTTGGAATAGTCAGCGCCTCAGCTCACTAGGCCACTAGGGTATCTGAAACACACCATTCAGAGTCTTTACATTTAGGTTTATGTATCCCTACATGACTGTTGTTACCACTATGGTAACAATAATAACCTGAGTACAGCCTGTTTAGGTCACGGGAGTGCTGGAGCCTATCCCAACTGGAATTGGGCGAAAGGTTGGGTACTTTCTGGCCAGATTATCATAAACAAAACAAGAAACAACATGAGTGTCTTTGGATGGTAAGAGGAAGTACCAGTGCTAACCTCTACACCACTGTGCCGCCCTGAGTTCAAAACCTCTATTTTAGGCGGCAGTAGCTCAGGGGGTAGATCAGTAGTCTACGAAGCCCAGGGTTTGATTCCCAGTTTCTCCTGGCTACTTGCTGAGGTGTCCTAGAACAAGACATTGAAACCCAGTAGTAGCACCAACATGTACTGTCTTGCAGCTTTCCAACCACAATTTCCCCAAGAGGATCAATAAAGTATTCATAATTATTATTAATACAAATATGATCACATGTTCATATATTTTCCCAATGAAATAATTTTTGTAGTCACTCCGAAGTGACAAAGAACACAGAAGGTAACACTGCTGCTGCTGGCACATTTCTTCCTGATGGGTGGAGCAGGTTGAACTCAAAACACAGAAAGTGGCGTCTTTCGCCAAAAGAGTGTTTGTTGCTTGTAACCCCCCCTGTGGGGTTCATGGTTCGCATTGTTACAAGTGTTGCAAGAATACGCCACATGCTGTGTAAGCACGAGGACTTTCTCACTTTTCCTGTTTGACCTGATGGCATTAGCATCATAAACAGTTCAAGTTTGAAAGGGCGTTTGACAGACACATCTGTCACTAGACCAGTTTCACTCAGCACAGCTACTGTATTAAGGATGGTACATGAAGAAAGACGTCTGCTTTGCTAAATGTACAACTGCTAGGTAAGATGATCAAATGTATTGATGTCAACTTGAAAAGGTAATAACAAATAATGAAGGTTATAACTTTTTCTTATATTTGTATTTTAATGTAAATGTACACTCATTGTTGATCTCTTCTTTCATCAGGGATGAAGCAATACCAGTGAGCAGTGAGCATGCCATTGTTGTTTCCTACCTGGTCTTGGGTGTGTCCCGTTACCAAACATCTCTGGACATGTTTGTGCCACTGTTCATTCAACCTCTAGGAAGTACTGTTGTCTCATCAGCTAGAACAGAGCATCCATGCTTACCATTTTACTAAGGAAGAAGTTAAAATGTACTAACATGGAGCACCGTATCTGCTTATAAGAAAACAAACAAAACAAAAAACAGGATCCAGTGAATCAGTCAGCTCTCACTTAAAACAGGTAAGCAAGCCTTTGTTGGTATTTCAGTAGCCTGCTCTAAAATGATCAGAGGATGTCTGTTATTACTGTAATATAGTGTGGGGCTATTGTATGTTATTACTGTTATTATTGTTATTATTAAAATGCTAATTTTACCTGAGTATAACTATATCCAGAAAAATTGGGTAACACAAAAGGGTACAGTAATTAGCCTTATCACAGTAATTCGCTTTAACAAACAGGTTAATAAAGTTAATAAAGTATTCATTCATTATTAAAAAAACTAAGGTTCATTTCTACATTACTTTTTGACAATCATTCGCTTGTTTATTATTTGACAATTGGAAAACATTTTAGGGAAAACCTGATTAGAAGAGATGGCAGATATCTCACTTTGCAGCATTACCGTGTAGAAATATGGCTTGGTTGAGTTAGCTAGACGACCTAAACCCTCACACCTCAGAGTGGAGCCAGGACGAAGTCTTACACACCTCTCTGCAGTTTCCTTAAGGCCATCACCCCCCCAAAAACTACCAAAACCACATAGAGACAGGTCTGCTCGCCGACCACCTAAATTATCCTTAGTAATCATCATTTGATACGTAACCATCAAATAGATTTATTTTGTCTTACTGAAACCTGGCTCCATCTGAATGAGTCAAACCCCTCCCCCCCAACTCATATGAATTAATTAATATTAATATGACCTCCAAGTCATATTAATATTAATTAATATAACTTAATCATGTTCCTAGAAGCACAGGAGTGGAGGAGTAGCAGCAATCTTTCACTCAAGCTTATTAATCAACCCCAGACCTAAACATAGTTGGAATTTATTTGAGAGCTTATTGAGAGCTTATTGAGTCTTATTAGTTATTGTGTACCGTCCTCCTGTCCCTTTCTCTAAGTTTTTAACTAAATTCTCAGACTATCTTTCTGATTTAGTTCTTAGTGCAGATAAAGTCATTATAGTGCCTGATTTTAATATATTTATGTTGATAATAACGGCCTCAACACTGCATTTAATTCACTATTAGACTCCATTTACTGCACTGAAAATTACTTCACCTCAGAAAAAATTCCACTAAAGGTCAATAACGATCTTTTATTAGCATCCAACAAAGCACTTATCTCTATCTATCTATCAGATAGATTATATCGTAAATGTAAATGTTAATGATGCGTCTTCTATGCACACAAATGTTAGTTACAGAGTTCCACATGGTTCTGTGTTTGGGCCGATTCTTTTCACACTATATATGTCCCCTTTAGGCAATATTATTAGGAAACACTCTAGCAATTTCCATTGCTATGCAGATGATGCCCAGCCATATTATTCTATGATATTAGCTTCTCTCCATTGGCTCCCTGTATAATCCAGAATAGAGTTTAAAATATTTCTCCTCACATATAAAGCACTTAATAATCAGGCTCCACCTTATTTTAAAGAACTCATAGTTCCATATTTTCCAGATGTAGAATAGGAGGCAGAGCCTTTCGCTATCAAGCTCCTCTCCTGTGGAACCAGCTCCCAGTTCAGGGAGACTTAAAACTTTCCTTTTTTATAAAGCTTATAGTTAGAGATGGCTCCGATGACTCTGAACCATCTCTTAGTTATGCAGATATAGATTAGTGTGATAGGGAATTACTACTGACACACTGAGATCCTCTTGAATCCCTGGAGGAATATGTTTGTCTCCCTTTGGCATTTCTAAAATGTTTTTAACAATCACTATCACTACATTAACTACATTAAGTAAGGCTATTAGTGGGTGTTAAAACATTAATGTATAAAGTAATACCATAATTAACATTTGGTAAATGTTTAGTAGATTCATCAGTTAACTTTATTTACCTGTGAGTTAATGCTTATTACTGCAATTGCTGGCCAGGTCCACTGAGTGGTTGATCTGGTGGTTTTAGTCAATTTACACAGTCTTATATAGTAGATGGAGTTAGTTTAGTTGTCGTGAAACATATTCAGATTTCCTCCACGACAGCTGCAACTGTACAAGTCAACTTTCCATAAGATTTTGTTGTAAATTTTCAAATATAGTCTTGTTCTCTGTCAATCTTGTTCCCCCACCCTCGTCTTTCTCTCATGACTCTGTGTGTCACAGTATTTACACACTAACTCTGGGTTTGTGTATTTGCAGCTCAATGGCATCATGTCGCTGTCGTCGCTGGCGTTGGCGTACTGTGTGCATCTGTTTGTGCAGCCCGTGCATCATCATGGCCCTGCTATTTCTTTACGCAGGTCTCGTGGTGTGTATGAGGATGAATGCCAAATCATCTGTGGCTGTTCCGACAACTGAAACAACTCATTTTGTGGCCCCAGGAACTTTAAGGAATAAAAGCTTTGCCTCTATACCTAAGAAATTCTGGGAGTTACACCAAAATGGGGATGCCTTTTGGAATAGTCTCCAGCTGCCCATCGACCACTATTTCAGCCCCATACTGCACCTCAACAAGAAAAAGAAAGAATTTAGCAATACTAGATTTTCTGAGTCCCTACTGAGACAAAGTTTCTCTAAGGTCACTGACCTGGAGAGCAGGAGAACTAACTTTGACAAACTACCTAAGCAGATACAAGACTTTGTCAGTCACATGGATAGGAGGGACTACCCAACCCTTATCCAGCCAGATTTGGTGTGTGGAGCTGGGGCAAAAGATGAGAAAGAGCCTCCTCTGCTTCTTCTGGCCATCAAGACAACGGAGCTGAACTTTGAGAACAGGCAGGCCATTCGTCACACTTGGGGCCAGACAGGATGGGTAGCAGGGCAGGAAGGCAGCAGCAGCGGAGGGTACATCCGCAGGGTGTTCCTGCTAGGTACAGAAAACCATGACAATCAGCAAGTGAAATTCTCTGAGTTACTGCAGTTGGAGAGTAAACATTATGGAGACATTCTGCAGTGGGACTTCAAGGACACATTTTTCAACCTCACTTTGAAGGATGTGCTCTTCTGGAGTTGGTTCTCACGCTTCTGTGGCCAGACTCACTTTGTCTTTAAAGGAGACGATGACGTCTTTGTCAACACCCCAAAGATGATAACTTACCTCCAGGACCAGCTAAAGAATCCAGAAGCAGAAAAGACCATGAACAGCTTTATGATTGGAGAGGTCATTGGTGCAGCAACACCCAGCCGTCTCAACAACTCCAAGTATTTTATCCCAGAGAGCTTCTACAAGGGTCTGTATCCTGCATATGCAGGTGGGGGAGGGGTGGTGTACTCAGGCCTTTTGGCCAAACGCCTACACAATATGTCTAAAAGGGTTCACCTGTTCCCTATTGATGATGTTTATGTGGGGATGTGTATGGTTCGGCTTAACGCCTTCCCCATCCACCACTATGCCTTCCTTACGTTTGACTTTTCTGAAAAGGAAGCCAAGGAGCTGTGTTCGTACCACACAATCTTGCTGGTCCACAAACGAAGCCCCAGCCAGGTGATTCAACTGTGGGCTGACTTGAAAGAGACACAGGCACAGTGCTGGAACGTGACTCTGAAGGATACAGACGAGAAAGAAGAAGTCAAGCCTGAAGAACTATCCCCAGAGATTTAAGTAAAGATTTTTTTTTCCGTGATCAGCTGCTGTCAGAGCTGCACAATGGTGATGGGTCAAACTAATGTCTGTATTTATTTGCTTATTATATTTGTATTATATTTCATTACACTAAACAGTGTTTAGTTTTTGCAATATGTATGATTAACCTCCGTTAATCATACATATTGCACAATATTTTAAAGGATGTTTTGGTCCATTGACTTCAAATTAAACATGCTCAGAAAAGACACAAACAATGTCATTACTTTACTACAACTACAACTAGTTATTTTGTACTTTTAAATGTGTTTTTATTCAAGCCATTGATTGTCATTCATTGTGCTATGGAAAAAACCTGCAGAGACTAAAGATTGTAACCCATGATCACCATGATGTTATCTGACTCAGTCTACTGTAACTCCATAGCATGATAGCATATGAACTGCATGCATGCAAGTTTCATGTGTGCAAGATTACTGTCACATGAGGCTGAAAGGAATGGTCTTAAATGAAGTTTTTCACAAATTAAAAAAGTACAATTTTGAACTGTATTTACTTTTCAATTCAATTCAATTCAATTCAATTTTATTTGTAGAGCGCTTTTTACAATTGACATTGTCACAAAGCAGCTTTACACAACCAAAGAACAGTACATGAACAGTGTATGTGTATGAGTCATAATAATGTGATTGTCCCTGATGAGCAAGCCGAGGGCGACAGTGGCAAGGAAAAACTCCCTGAGAAGGCAACAGGAAGAAACCTTGAGAGGAACCAGACTCAACAGGGAACCCATCCTCATATGGGTGATTACATGCTGTGTAGGCAGCAGTCCAGGATAACAGTTAAAGTCTTTTAAGTTAATATGGAGTCCAGTTAGTTATTGCAGGCAGACTAGTTCCATTCCTTGACTATCGAGCGTTGAGTCGAGACCTCCAAGAAACAGCTTCCGACGTCCGCCGAGGCCGGGACCGACATCATAGTAGCTTGTGACCAATCCAGTCTCCAAACGCATCCCAAAGGGCAAACGGTGGATCCAGGCGACGAGATCTCCAGCCAGAAGTTGGGCATCAGGACGAGTCAGACAGGTCCAGAGGGCAAAGGGTGGAATGACGTGTAGCTCGACAGAGAGACAGGAAGAGGGAAAAGAGAGAGGGAGAGGGACAGAGAGAGAAGAGGAGAGATTGCAGTTAGTTGTATTCACAGTCAGATAAAGTTTGAGGTGAATGTATATTTAGTGTAGTGCAGCAGGGACTCCGGCAGGACTATTTTTGACAGCCTAACTAAAAGGGTGGGTTCAGAAGAAAACACAGACATGAGGGCGCACTGGGATGTAGAGCAACCAAACACTTCACCATCAACAAACCCGAGTGATCAGTGAGAGTTGGGAAGACAGCATCTAAACATACCAGTTCACCATAATGCTCTACGTCCATGAGTCCTTCCCAGATCTATTTACTCAAATGCTTGACTAAATAGGTAGGTTTTCAGCCTAGACTTAAACACTGAGACTGTGTCTGAGTCCCGAACGCTATTTGGAAGGCTATACTTTTATGTTCATACCACACCCTATTGTATATTTTACATATTTGTACACATTATATATATATATACATATAGTATATAAGTATACATCAAAATATACTACAGTCCCTTGGGGCATCTTGTGTCTTAATAGTTTGAGTTATACAATTCAATTCAGTTTGTTTATGTAGAGCCAAATCACAGCAAAGGTAAACTTCACAGTTTAAGACCTAACACAATGAATCTTTATAAACAGACACATTTACCTAAAGTTAGCCTAACATTGGCTACAGAACTCATGGTCATACTGGAACAGCTGAAGCAGCAAAGGGGTTGCCGGTCTTGCTTTAAATGTTAGCTATGATATATATCCATCAATTTACGTTTGTATGTTTTTTAAGTCAAGGTAAACAGTATATTAATAAAGCAACTGTTAAAAGTAGCGTCTGTTGTTGAGCCAGTTTTGCAGTGCTGAAATTCCCTGTCTCCACTATGACGTTCGTCAGTGTTGTGTTAGGTTGGAAATGCTGCGCTCCAGTTACACTTGTTACAGAAAACAACCTGACAATCAATCAATCTTGTGATAAATTCTCAACATACATACTTTGTCCATTTCTACATTCCTTACTCCAGGCATTTTACTGCAAACAGAATAGAGTAAAGCACCTAGTACTAATATAAAGGCAAACCAGCCTTCATCCACATATGCGAACAGTATAAAGTGCTCTCAGAGAATGAAGAGTGTGTAAGGTTTAGTTTATTTATTTTTTTATTAATAACCACAGCCTTTAACAGTTAGATATAAAATGTCAAGTTTAAAGCTGATAGAAAGTACATGTTTTCCTAAATCACTGACTATAGGTACATGATATTTAAATGGAACAAACTATATAGGAGGTATAATATATTAACAATTTTCAGGAAAATCTTTGTTTGATTGTCCACTGAAACCTACACAGCCCCCTAGGGTTCACACGCTAGAAATAAATATTTAGTGGAATAGGCGTCAGTTCCTGCGTACACACTGAACAGGCTGGAGAGACAGCCCTGAGGTGGACATTGGCCAACAGACTATATATATGAATTCACATTGCATTACAATACAATACAGATGGGTGCCTTTCTGTGAGGAGTCTGCTTCGGTTCCTCCAGCTTCCTCCCACAGCCCAAAGACAAACATGCTAGGTGACTGGTGACTCTAAAACGCCTCTAGATGTGAATAGTTACTTGTATGCGTTAGGTTTATAATAGCTGCAGGTCCTCGTCATGTTTTACATCCCGTACCCGTTTTATTTGTGAACATCACCTTTTTTTCTACCATGCCACCAAAACATTTTTTCTACCACTTTCTCCTTGTGGGCACCGTAGAAACCACATGTAATCCATCTAATTGTTGAGTAGGGA
This sequence comes from Anabas testudineus, assembly GCF_900324465.2. NCBI lineage: Eukaryota > Metazoa > Chordata > Actinopteri > Anabantiformes > Anabantidae > Anabas > Anabas testudineus. The sequence goes on along the minus strand of NC_046619.1, from coordinate 5,493,710 downwards.
TTATAAACATTTCACATTACTTTTTAGAGTTTGTAGAAACTTGGTAGCACCATCACAAACCTTCAATCTTTTTAAAAATCACAAATGATAAATCGAAATTACTTCAATCAAATTATTTCAAAGCATTATTGGCTTTAAAGACATACAAACCTCTTGCCTAAAAACATAAGCAGTCACTTAGTTGGTAAGTTTCCCTCACACTTTTGTGCTCGAGCAAGAGTTTTTGTAGAACTGGTTCCATTGGCAGGAAAAGCTGCTCTCTCACTTCATAGGAATTTAGACATAAGCTAGTTGGAATGCATTTATTTTTATTACTGTATATCTCTATTGCACAGTTATTGCCTGAAGACAGATGTTTGGGTGTGAAATGAAAACATTTAAGACATTATCAGAAAACAAATCAAACATGACAAGACTGTATTTGATGTAATTATAGTGCTGGCTCCACTAGAGGTCAGTAGAAACTCATGCTTGACTTTGTGGTGAGTCACAGAGAAGAAGGCATAAATTTATCACAGAGAATTTCAACCAGACTTGAGAAATCACTGGAGTCTAAATCAGGTTCAGTCAAGTGTCAACAGATGTGTACAGGTTTTTCTGGAATCAGTGTCACTCAGCGACTTCAGCCGTTATCCAACAAAAACTGCAGAAGAAGGTAGTTCATGAAGGCCATCATTTCAAAACCTCATCCCATCTGTGATAATAGAAGCACAATAGTGCACAATGTCTCTATTGCCCAGGTCAGTGTTCTTCCCTATGAACCATTTTCTGTCCTTCCCTCTTTGTCCTCATCTTCTTCCTCACTGTCATCCTCATCCTCCTCCTCCTCACTCTCACTGTACTGGTAGTTACAGCGGTTGGTGTTCACAAAGAGGTCGCTCTCATCATCTTCAGAGTCACTAACTTCCTCCTGCTCATCTCTCTCTTCCGTTTCCTGCTGTTTGTTTGTCTTGTCCTCTATAAAACCCTCTGGCCTGGAGGAAGTGAAGGCATTAGCACAATACACTCTTTGTTACACACAAAATGATGCTTATTGTGTTTCTGTGTGTGCCTTTACTCACCAGAGCTTTTCTTTTTGCAGGTACTGAATGTGATGTTTGTAGAGAATAAAGCTGATCTCTGCCTTCACCTTCTCTCCTTCCTCAATAGGATCCACAATCACAAAATCACCTGGAGAATCAGAAAACAGACAATCTTACAACCCCGATTTCCAAATAGTTTGGAGGCTGTGTAAAATCTGCATAACAACAGAATGTAATGATTAGCAAATCTCAGACACCCACATTTTATTAACAAAAGAACCCCCCCCCCAAATAGTACATTTCCTCAGATACAAATTTGATAAGGCCACTTTGAAACTGATCGCAGAAACACATCTTAAAAACGCTGGGCTAGAGCCTGTCTACAAGAGATTTACAGAGATTTCTCCAGAGTCTCTGAACTGTAGATGATATTATATTTAAAGTCTTTGTAATTTTCCATTAAAGAACATTATTCTGAAATTGCTTCACATTCGTAGACGCAGCTTTTCACAGATACATCATCTCACTGCATACACATCACATTTACACAATCTTTGCACTTTCAACATCTATTCAACCTCCATGTCACACTCTTACCTCTTTTGATCCAGATGTTCTTGCGGAACTTGGTGGGCATGCTCACCAGGAAGGTCTCCCCCTGAGCCGTGACAGCCTCATGAAGGTTGTTACCACGGCTGCTGATAACCTGCAAGTGCACAGAGTGAGGATGGAGACAGAGTCAGGAAGGTGTCACGCTGTTTACTGCAGCATGTGCTGTTGAATCCCACTGGGGAGTGGCACAGGGGGGGGGGTTCAGCTGACCTTCACAATCTGCTGGTTTTCTGTGGGAGTGACGAAGTCTCCGAGGACCTCCTTAACAACGTGTTTGCGTTTAGTGGCCTGCGACATCATAAACGGTGAACTTCAGTTTTCTTCGCCAGCTGAGAAACAAAGAGAATCAAAGAGTCAAAGTGCAGAAATTCAATCAATGCTGCACAACTGGGAGGTTTGTGCCACCACAGCAAATTAGCTATGCTCGAGAAGTCTGTGAATCACCAGTTCGCATCTTTAATATGTTAAACTAACTCCGTAACTCTGACATTTCAGTGAATGCTGGACGAATGACAACACTTCACATCCCCTCAGTATACTTACTCTACGCTAACAGACAGTTTCTTCACAATTAGCAGTGAGTTAGCGCTAGCTAACGCTAACAGGTCCAATGCTATTTGGTAGTAGCCCAGTGGTTTTCCAAGACATGTTACATAACTACCTTGAAGAAAAGTGAAAGTACTTGTGTCTCGACGAAGCAGAATATGTTTCTAAACAGCTTGACAGCAACTAAGAATCCAGTGGGAAAAGACACGAAGAGTTGTTTTGTAAGTAAATACGAAGCACATGCGTTCGTGTTTTCTGAAAAACTCCAGCGACAGCAAACATTGACTTCCGGTGTCAAGTGGTCCATCTTTTTTTTTTTTACCTGAAAAAGGTCTCTAGTAAGAGCCTACAATTCACATAAAGAGGAGAGAGGAGTATCAGAGGGTCAGATTTTATTATTAATTAATACATGTATGAAACATACATTTGTTTGTTAATGTCTACCACCGCGTCACAGTTTACTGCTTCCGTAGCAGAACTGTCGCATTGTGGGAAATAGAGTTTGCTGTCGCTCATTCTAAGTTGCATTCAAGATAGCTCGTGTTCAGCAGACGTGTGTTTTAATGAAATTGTTCATAGAGGTCACTATGAAATAATAGTTTAGCTTTCGTTGTGGTATATGATTAAATATAAACATAAGACAATGTTGGATCTTTCATGTTTCATTTGATACAGTTTAGTTCTGTTATTTTGATCTGTTTCAGTAAAAAAAAACACCACAAACAAAGAATAGGTTTCCACCATTTTATTCACCCTTCACTCATTCCTCACTGTCTCACAACAATTATTTCAATTGTATTGCATTTATGTAGTTTTGTCAGACCAATATGGCAAACATTTTTTGAAAAACCACTCTCAGCTATTAGACGACACTAGAACAAACACAGGTAATGCTGAGAAAACTGACAAGCTTGAATATAACGGCTATTAGTGCACAGCATTTGTCAAACATGGGCTCAGTTACTGTTAAAGTTAAAAGCAATATTGCTAAAACACAGCAATTATTAAATTCACACATAAAATCATAAATTACTTTAAATTTTCTGAGCAAAGCTAGCTTTAGTAGAGCTGGTATAGTTTGGTAAATTGACACCAAGTGGATATAGGTATGAAGGTAGAACACTAGTTTGGTTTAACAGTGAATTAACATCAGCAGGACTTATTTTGTGTTTGACTTTGATTGATCTTAATGCATTGTGGAGCAAATGTGTGTGTCAGACTAGTATGGAGATGGGGTCAGCTATGGTATATGTATTATGATGGTGTTTGTGTGTGTGTGTTTGTGAACATGTTGTTATTGGTTCAGTTGACTACAGCAGAAGAGCACATCCGGTTGATCCCACACGCATTGGACCCCCTGTATAAGTAGTAGTAACCCTGTATGACAGAAAGTAAAGTAAAAAAAGACTGTAAAAATGCACATGTACAGATAACTTTATATGGGAAACAATAAAGTTACTTTTACCATGAGTCAATATGATACAAAATACTAGTTCTTTATTACAGTATTGGACAAACCAAAAACTCCACTGTGGACCTTTGAGCACTGAGATGTAACATCGCTTATGATACTGTGCTTACCTGCTCTCCATAATCCTCTCCCCAGCTATTTTTGATGGCCCAGTATGGGATACCTTTACCTGAAAACATAAAGTATAAATTCAATAACAGTGTGTGTTGAAATGTTGATTCACATAATTATCATCGGATTGTCCTGATAAAGAGAACAAACATGTGTCTGTTTTGATTCTAAGTAGGAACTGAGTGAACAACGAGAGGACAAAAACACTTACGCTCTCCGTATCCCACCAACAGCACCGCGTGGTCGATCATCCAGGGGTTGCAGAAGATCTTAAAAGGGTGAGACACACCCTTTCTGTAGAACTACACAAATTCAAAAGAGAGCTGAATTTAATATGGATGTAAGCTGATGATTCAACTCTAGAAGAAATAATAAGTATTTTGACACAATACCTGTTATTATCTTTTGATGACACACAGAGGTGATAGTTATGTATGTTCACTTTCAATAACAGCACTGGTGCTTACCTGCATGGCAAAGGCATTTAGAGCAACAGAGATTGGTCCATTCTCAGCTAGCCAGGCTGCAATTTCTGAGGCAAAGAAAATTAAATTCAGCCCTCAGTTTAAGACTGACTGACTCACACTGACTCTTCCACATCCAATAAATGCACCCGGAAAAGCAGCATTTATTGTGGATGGAAAATGAAAACCAACTGCAATTATCTCGTTCTGTCATTCCTTATAGCTAATCTCATAGCTAATTTCTGTATTGTCACTTTCACATACAGACCTGTGTGTTGCTTAAGTGGATTTTCTGTTGACATATACTTGGCCTTTCTTCTTCAACCCCTCTCATCCAGCTCACTCACCCTTCTCGTCTTTGGAGAGTTCCACAGAGCTGTTGATGTAGGCTGCCACCTTCCTGGAGGTGAAATCACACTTGTCCTTGCGACCGGTGTAAGAGTAGTCAGTCTCTGTCTCCAGACCACCTTTACAACACATGAGAGATAAGAATTAAAAAGTGAAAGCTTGCCCATGTTTTCAATCCACATACTTTAACAGCATAACTCAAAACATATGCACATCTATACAATCTTTATAAAAAATAGCTGTTATTTCTTTGGATTGGATGCAAAAAGTCCTAGTGTTCTTATTCCACTCATTTAATTCTCACCCAGCTTCTCAATGGCTTCGTAAGCATTTGATGGCAGTCCTCCTCTGCATGCCTGGTCCAGCCCGTCACAGTCAACCAGCTCTGTGAGCGACAAATACACCAGTGAAATCATGGCTTTTGTCTGTTTCTGATTAAAGTGATATTTTCTGTAGGACAATGTTACTGAATTATCTGTTTTTTGATGGTAACTGTGTCTCTGTTACCTTGTTCAGAAAGTGATAGCAAGCTTCCATTTTTCAGGAACCACTGGCCTTCAATATTGCCTGTAACAGAAAATGCCCAGCAGGAGCCACACATTCCCTGCAAGAAATACACACACACACACACACACACACACACACACACACACACACACACACACACAGAGACAGAGCTGACATGAAGTAAGCAGTAGGAATCATTTGACTCAGTTTAATTAACTCTGTCTTTTGGTACCTGGTCTTTAACAGAACTGACAGCGCCATGATCGCGCCAATCCCAGCTGGCAGGGGCGGGACCTCTGGCAAGGGATGCAGGTTTCATTGGTCGATAGAGAGTCCACTGACTCAGCAGCGGGTTGAGGTATGCAGAGCGAAACTCTTCCTCTGGACAAAGAGAGAAAGAGAACGGTTCAACTTTTTGATTTTTTGAAGAAACAGTGAAAAGCAGAACACGTGTTTCTACACAGGAAACTGTTTGGAATTAGCACACAACAGCCACAGAAACGCACCAGTTAGGTCACTGAACTTCGTGACTCCATATTCAGCTGAACCCTGATCCAAAGCCTGGAGCTTCTCAGCAGTCTTGAGGTTCTCGTGGAAGATCCGCAAACGACGATTTGCCTCTGCGGGGTCAAGTCACATTTGTTAACACTGTATTACTGCTCATTACTGTGTGTTTAAAGGAATGCGTAATCTTGAATGTAAACCAACACGTAAGCACTGATTTTGTGTGATCACAGTGTGTAAAGAAAGGAATTCAACACACAATGCACCTACATGTTTGGTATGTACCCTGTGAATACACACATCAGTCACTCACCCTCCTGGCTGCTGTAAACCTTATTGTATTTAACCATGAACTCTTTAAACTGGCCCAGCAGCTCCACCGGTTCCTGTCAGATAAAGAGGAGACAAACACACACAATCAATACCACAAACCCTAACCAAGCTCAGTGTTCAAGTTTAAATTAATTCAGTCCTGTTAAAGGCTATAGCAAGCTTTTTTTATTGTTATTTTTACCTCCACAGGCTGGCTGGTGGATGGCTCCCCCGACTTAGCAGTTTCTTCTACGTGAGGTTCAGCTGCAGAGAAAATATTCAGAAAAACGTGTTACGTGTCAACGTGCAAACACTTTGATTCATGTTTCATGTTTTCAAATACTGTATGCACTGACTGTCAGCTTTTAAGTAAGCCAAGCAAATAGAAATACATACAATGTATAGAGCAATTCTAACATTACTGCCTCAGCATAAGAAATAAACATCTTATATCTGACTTATTACAGACTGTGGAGGTGCAACAGAGACACAATATACTAGTATAAACAGGTTTTTCCAGGAAAAATCACGTATTTTTGGGTATTTAACTTTTTACCTTAATTCTCTTTTTGGTATAATGTATTACTTATCAACCAGGTTAGTAAATACTGCCATTACATAATAAACAAGAAATAAAGGTCAAAGTCTGGAACTTTTTCTGGCCACATGCAATTTGTATTTCAACATCCAAACTCAACAAGATATTGAGTTCATGCACTAACTTGGTACTTATTCAGTACAACTATGGTGTAATAACCATTTTAAAGATCAGTTTCTAGATATACATGGTGTTAACTAGTTTGATGAGGCCAGCATGATCCTGGAAAATACTGCTGCTATTGGAGAGAAAGCAAACTATCATGGGAGAGCACTGAAACCACATAAACTAGAGGTCAGAGGTGATTAGATTTCATCTGGACCTCTGGGGTAACAGGTATACAAGTGAACTAGAACTCAAGTCAGTCACTGTGTCCTCATGTATCCAAAAGGATTTACAGGTTTAACAAGAAGACCATGCATGTTAGATGTTTAATGTTTTTGTCGCATGACTGACCTCTGGGCTGGCACTTCTGTTTCAGCAGAGTTGAAGTTCCCTGCCAAGGAATGTCCCACACTTCGAACACGCACACCTCCGTCTGACACGACAAAAACATACAGAAAGAGAGAGAGGGATTTTAATTAGAAATGTTTTATTTGCCTGATTACATTACCAATATAAATGTGGTGTGTTCAAGAAGATGAATAATGTGTAATTTTAGTCATTTGGCAGACACCTTTATACAAAATGACCTACAAGTATGGTTCAAAGCAAGCAACCAATCTAAGTCAGGAAGTAGACATGTTGTTTAGGATTCTTGTATATTTTTACATTTACAGGAATTACACTGCTCAATATTGAGTATCTTTCGATTCCTTCGCTTAGATACAAACGTTTTTTTTTTTTTCAACTGTAAATAGGTCTTATAACAGAAAAGCACAGAATCAACAACAACAACAAAAGAGAAGCGTGTGCGTCAGCTAAATGTGTGCCTGGTGCTCAAGTCACAAGATCAGATGACAGGTTACATCTGTGCTGCGCAAACAGAACTACACTGCTGCAAAATTGATGCACAGTTAGATAAACACTCTAGCACGTTCCCATGTTGGCATATGTCACAGTATTAAATGAAATCACTATTATAATTGCTCTATGTTCTTGCTCTGTCTCTGTCTCATACACACCATACCTTGAGTTTTTGTGACTCGGGATAGAAGTCACATGTCCTGAGCATGGAAGACTTCTTACACTGGGTGTTACTCAGCTCCACTGTTATAGTGTAGCGGATCCCCTTTACTAGCTGAAAAACAAACACACACAGGCCACATTAACAATTTCAAATGTGCAAACAGGAAATCATGCCCACTTTAAAGCATATTTTAATTCTAATCTTGTTGCTGTGTAGTATAGTATATATTAGTATATAGTATACAGTGGTATACTAGATACTCTTACATGTATTTACATGTATTTGAATGGCACTGAATGACTTAGACTAAACCTGTTTGGAATCTTAATGTGTTGTTTGATGAATGGATGAATGCACTGAGACTATGTAATGATCGTGTCAAGCCAGGTTACACGTGAGGACAAACACTTCCGGCCATCGTGAAAAGGCACACACAAGGAACACCTAAAAAGCAATGTGCTGCCTGTAACATTTTGTAAGCCTTTTAGAAAGTGCCAACATAATCCAATAGGTTTATATCTCGACTCGGCTATCTTTACTGCGTGCCACTTTTTAACATTGCAGTGATTATTTGTGCCATTATTTTGAAGGCTTGTCGCCAGTGTTCCGGTCTCTGTTTGTCTAACACCTGCTAACGTGACGCAGCTTTAAATGGCTCCAGGTCCCACTGTTGTTTACTGAGCCCCTGTCCCTCTTACTGGAATAAATAGGATGGAATAAAACGTCCATTAACCCACAGTCTGCAGTCATGCCAGTGCGATGCGGCAAAATAAGATAAGACAACACTGTGAATAAATAAAGTCCTGTTTAAAGTCTGTTTATTGTACCTGTTTGGTTGCGGAGATGAATCTGCTGACTCTGCGGAGGTGCATGCTGTTCGAGCCCCGGTTGTATCGCTCCTCGGCGAACTCCAGAGCCTTCTTCAGGCCGGGGTCGGAGTCATGCAGCGGGACAGGACTGCCGGGAGGCCCGAACAGAGGCCGGTCGAGGTCCTCACCGAGCCCGAGAACCGGGCTCAGCACGGCGACCAGGGCCAGGCACAGGACTACCGGACAACAGCGGGATCCAGTCTCCATGTTGGCCCGAAGGACAGAGGGATGCTGTCTGGTCTGAGCTCGCTTTAAAGAGGGGGTGTTTGTTTTTCGATTATACAAGAGGCAACGTTACAGTGCTGCTGCTGCTGGGATGAGGCTGTGGGAGGAGACTGGAGGAATTAGTGTGTGTGTGTGTGTGTGTGTGTGTGTGTGTGTGTGTGATCGCAGTCTTTAATGAGGCTCAGACGTTAGTAATCTTCAGTGTAACCAAAATAAAAAAGAAAAAGAAAAAGAAAAGAAATTAAAGAATATATTGTAGTTTGTCATCATTTGTTGTGGATTGTTGCTCGTTTTTTTTCTGAGCCTGGGTCAAAATCAGAATCGGTTTTATTAGTGAGATTAGTAGTTGATATTAGACTCTCTACGCCTCTGAACGTGGTAAATTGGAAATGTGCAAGTTACTGCTCCAGTACAGTCCCACACACAGACTCAGTTGTTTTCATTTGCAAACTAAAACCCTACACTATAGTATGAACAGATTTTCTATTTTCAGGTATATTAGTTTATTATATGTATTAATAATATAACATATAAAATAACATTTTAATTTGGTTAAGAATAACAATTTAATTGACATTAAATCTAACAAAACGCGTGCAAGTATCACATACAACCACTAGATGGCGACAGAATACCGTAATTATTCCCATAGACCTTTATTTTGAAAGTACGAAACACTATCACATGGGCTTTCTACAGGCCAAACATCAATCAACCAATCAATCAATCAATAACAACTTTATTATACCCGGGTGGTAATTGTCCACTTAAAGTACATAGTGAAAAGATCTGGGAGAGGGGAACACTTTCATCACCGTCTTCTCTCTGTACACATATAGAGTCTGTGTTTGTTACAGCAAGCTGAATTGGCCATATTACCAAATGTAAAGATATAAGATGTACACAGCTGCAGACTTTATCATCCCAGGTCAGAAGAGGCAGACAGACATACTGTTTGCTCGTTTTCATTTACCTAACCTGACTTCTTCTGTAGACATTTTATTCTCGAGGATCCTGGGCGGAAGTGCTCTTGTTGCTGTTGTAGGAGCTAGCCTAGCGCAGTTAGCACCGCGGGCAGATTGTTGCTAACATTCAAAACTTGCAGCCACAAAACGTTTTCATCGGATGAACAGTAACCCAAGCTCTCAATTTATTAACCGGATGACAAATTTGCTGTTGTGCACGTTATGACTTATTTATTTTTAGAAGTAAGTTTGTGTTCTTAGCATTAGCCTGCGAGCAAAGGTCTGACAGGCAGACATGGAGACTCGGGGGATTGAAGACATGTTTGACTTTCGTCGGTAAGTCAGCTAACGACTGCTTTCCAGTTAGCGGTTAGCAGTTAGCAGTTAGCTTAGCTAATGTTAATTAGCCACAGCTATCCTGCGCGTTCAACACATGCAGTCTAATGTTACCAGTGTCATTTTTAGCTGCTGTGCGCTGCCACATGAAGGAGTAGCAGACATTTTTAGAAAACATACAGTTAGCTAACCTAGTTGTCTGGTGGGGATGTCAACGTAAACGCTGCCTTGCTAACATTTATTATGCAACCTTGTGCAATGCTAATTTTAGTGTACACATTGCTGTGTCATCAGCTGTAACTAACAGACGTTATGTGTTGAGTCTAACTAGCCCAACCTTGGACGATTGTTGAGCTTTACGTGTTAAAACATCAGCACAAAAGCACATTCCTCTAGACGGCTCATATTGGTTTTAATAACGTTAAAGCTAACTTATTGAAACTGAGGTAACGTAAATATCTCTGTGAATGTGGAGTAAAAACATTTACTGTTAACCTCAGATGTGGACACTTAAGCCTCCGTCACATGCTACAAGACTATCTCACGTGTGGGAGACCTATAGATGCAACTCTCCTGATCATCCCCAGATGTTCTCCAGCTCATAATTTATGAATCAATCTCAGAGTGACACGTGTAATAAAGTTGGTGACTGTGTATAAAGACAAGACAGAAACTTGCACACTCACTCTATCGTTAAGTGAGTGGTATTTCTGTTGAATTGTAATTACTTGAGACATTAATAATTCAGGAGTTTTCCAGAAGATGCAGGGCACATGCAGGTGGGGAGTCATTAATTACTCCAGTAGTTTATTCACCAAGAGAGAAGTATGATGATGTCCAGCAGTACATTGATACTCAAACATGTTTCTTTACTGAGTCAAGTCAGTTTAGAAAATTCTGCAATTCAAAGTGATTCACATCCACATAGAAGCACTAGTATTGATTGACTAGTATTGTAAGTTCAAATTAACTGCAACTGCCTGTTCACTAATCCACCCATGCTTACTTAAAGCAACAAGGAATGTGGTACACGTTTAGCTTATTTAGATTTTTTTATTCTGTTGCTCAAGTAAAGTTTGTTTATTAGTGTGACTTAGGTGCTCAGGCAGGAGCTCACCAGCATTAACATTTACCTTTTGATATGAAACAGTTGCATTTAAAATGATGTTTACAAGTCTGATTCTTTCCTTTTGCAGGCTCCCCAAAGATGTAGTTGTTCTCCTTATGTTGCTGATTTACTTTCCAGTGGGCATTTGTTTGATGTTTATACGGATTTTTATTGGTGTTCACGTGTTCTTGGTCAGCTGTGCACTTCCAGAAAGTTTTGTGAGAAGGTAAGTATAATTTTTTCTTAACTGTCTATAGGAATCTAGATTATTTGCATTAATTCATTAATAATGAATTAATTACAAACAGTAGTTAATAACTAACAGTAGTGGTAGTTATAGTAGTAGTGGTGGTGTTGACAGTTACTCCTAACACAAATTATCCCATAAAAATAACCTTCATCTACTATGAAGTGTTAAACTCAGGCACCCCATTAAATATTATTAAGATAAATGGCTGTTTAGAACAATTGATTGTAGACATCTTTTACACAGTGATGTCCTGTAAATGTGACCTTACTCGGGTAATTTTTATGTTAACATACATTTATATAAACACAATAATAAACATTTAGTATTCATTATGATCTACATGCAGCTCCTGTATTGTCTGTAGCTCTTGCTCACTATAGACTTTTATCAGTGTTTTAAGGGGTGTCATGTCTTTTTAAACTCGTCTATTGCCCAAATAATTTCCCACCTGTGTTTTGATTTGCATTTGTATGGAGAGTGACTATTGAACACTTCGGCCAGTGATGCCTGCACGCTGATAGGCAGTCTAGTTCCCCCACTGGGGTTCAAAATACAATTATTTTTAATTGCAGCTTGTGATTTAAAAATTCTGTTCTGTTAAATTGTGACAGTGATTGAAAATGACTAATTCTTCAGCCTGAATTGTAACTTATTGTTGTTACAAATACTGTAGTGAGAATATAACTTAACCAATATTATTTTTGTTGTTATTTGGTGCTCTATAAAAGAATATAATCCAATTAATTAATAAATAATATAACAAAATTCTTTTATTGAGAACGGCTGACTACATATAATTATAAATAATTAATTTATGTGCAAGGCGTGGTTTTGAAAATGTGCTATATACCATTTTGCTTGTTATCTTAAAATGTTGAGCTTTTCACAACTGTAGTGACTTCCTTGTAAGCAACTATTTTTCTTGTTTACATCCACTTTCCTTTTTGTTGGCTTTCAGATTTATTGTGAGGGTTATGTGCTCAGTCCTGGGGATGCACGTGAGACAGAAAAACCCTCGTTCCAGAGACAAAAACACAAAGCTGTACATATGCAATCATGTGACAGAGTTTGACCACAACATAATCAACCTCCTTACACCCTGCAATACTGTAAGTAGTTGACATAATCTTGTAATATAATGAACGATTTAATATAATTGTGAACATCCCTGTGACAAAACTCTTTTTCTGTGTGTCTATTACTTTTGCCTATTTTTGTTAAACCAATGCAGCATATTGTACACTGCCCGACCACAAAAAAGTCACCACCTAAATTTAACGTTGATGCACCCATCATGCCTAGTGCCTACCGTACAAGCCTGTGGGGGGCAGTGCTATGATCTGGGGTTGCTGCAGTTGGTCTAGGTTCAGCAACGTTATGTGTCCAAAGAATGAGGTCAGCTGACTACCTGAATATACTGAATGACCAGGTTATTCCATCAATGGATATTTTTTTCCCTGATGGCACAGGCTGGAGAAGACTTTGAGCAGTGGTCGGACTCTCCTATCATCAATACAATCTTGGTGAAAAATCAATGCAACTCTGGACAGGAATAAATGTTGTGATATTGCAGAAATCTATCGAAGTGATACCACTGCCAAGTGCCGTAATCAAAGCTAAAGGTGGTCCAAGGAAATATTAGTGTGCTGTTTTTTTGTTTGTTTGTTTTTTTGACGGGCAGTGTATTTTACTGTTAAATACAACAAATGCACTGGTAAGTGAGCTTGGTCTTTCTCTCTGCTTATTAGCCTCAACTAGAGGGCTCCAAAGGCTTTGTGTGCTGGGCCAGAGGCTTTATGGAAATCCATGCGGCATCTGGCCAGGGAGCAATAGAAGAGACTCTTCAGAGATATTGCACATCTGAAGGCACCCCACCTTTGCTCCTGTTTCCTGAGGAGGACACCACAAACGGCCGTGCAGGCCTGCTCAAGTTCAGGTTAGTTCAGACATTTTCCTTCTAGGATACATTACACTGCAGTTTAGGATCCATCTGATAAGGCCTCATACTTATGACTGTGGTTGTAAAAAAGAAACTCATTTAATCAAGGCAGCCACAAATTATCGTCCCTCTTCCACAACGCTTTCAGATTGAGAGGAATTACTTTGGCGGTTGTTTCTCCCTACTAATTTCCCTCTAGACTTCTATGAGGAAATTGGTGTAAGGAAGTGAAAACAGCTGCAAACGTGACTCACTTCTACAGTTTGTTTGAGTAGTTCAGAACCAAGTGTGCTGCATCTTCAGCTGAAGTCTCCTGGAGATGCAAAGGAAACTGAGCTTTTTCACTACACAATACTGGTGCAATGTACAGAACATGCCACCAGCTCTGTGGGTGTTTATGTTTCTCTCGCTGAAAGTTGAGACGTGGCAACTTGACTTCCTTCTTGTTAGGTCGAAACGTTTCACTACTCATATAAGTAGCTCCTTCAGACTGAAGAAGTTACTTGGATGACTGAGAATCTTCACTGACATATATTTCTTTGTGTCTTCTTAATGATGTAGTTACTTACATACTTTTAATAAAATACACGTGTCCAATAATTGGACATAATTCTGTTCTTTAAGTCCGGTTTTGCTTATTCATATGTGTTTTTGCTTTCTAACTAATGTAGTATGTATATATTTTATTTGTTTTTACTTTCAGTTCCTGGCCTTTCTCACTGACAGATTCCATTCAGCCTGTGGCCTTAAGGGTAACCAGACCGTTGGTTGCTTTGGTAATGTCATTTGAACTTGACTGATTAAACAAGAAAGACACATATCATTATCACATTGTTGATTATTTGTTGTATTAACCACATATACTCTATCTGTGTTTTTATAGTTTTTTATGTATAAAACAACTATAGTGACTAGATTCATTGGTGTGGTTGGTAGTGACAAACTAAAAAGAATCACTTAACTAGATTTGCATACAAAATGTAGATTTTGAAAACAATGTGGAGAAATAATAGTGTTCATAGTGTAAATTGCATTTTATGTACCATTTCCAGGCTATGAAAACTGAAAATGGGTAAAATCTCCTTGAGGCAGCAAAAGCTGATTAGTGTATATGGGTTAAATCCAATCCAGCTAAGAATGATTTGCTCTGGTGTTGCTGTGAGCAGCAGTGGCTAATGTTGGTCCTTTACAATGGAGATATTTTTAATTAGTTACTGGATTGTTTGGGTCACCACTACAGCTATTATTGTCCATATCCTGTCTGTGACTGTCCTTGCAGACAGAATTTAGGGCATTTCACACTGCACTGTATTATATCAGTATAGTTGAGTTTATTGTGTTTTGTCTGTTCACAGAGCACACCAGAGTCCAGTTGGCTGATAGAGCTGTTGTGGACATTTTTTGCTCCATGTACAGTGTATCATGTAAGGTACTAAATAACTTCTATCATTATTTCTATCAGCACTTATCACCATCTTATTCTGCCATATTAAGCCAATATTTTCTGTTAGCAAACATGAGGTTAGTTTTGTAGAGATGTAGGTTATGTAAACTAGATCAGCTAAGTACAAAATAATAATACTTGCTTTAGCGCAAGTAACAACTCCAGGCTCATTTTCTCTAACCAGCAGGGTGTTAATTAAGGAGCAGAAGTTTCAGTAGTTTTTAAACAAAATTGCTTTTGTAAGTAATTTTTTAACGTTCTCATGTTCCAACTTCAGTTTTTTAGTAGTGTTTTGTTGATTTTGAACATTTCTGTTGCCAAAATTGTTGCTTGTTAACATTTTTTGCTTTTTTCTTTGCACCCCAGTTGGCTCCCAACAGTGTCCAAACAAGATAGCGAATCCACACAGGAGTTTGCCAACAAAGTCCAGGAGGTAAAATCCAGTCAGCCCTCCTTGCTAGTGAAATGGAATCAACTGACAAGTCATAATAATAATAATAATAGTAGATAAAAGTTGATAATCAGCTTTATAATTTCCTCCGCTTACAGCTACTAGCAGGTGAACTCGGCTTGGTCTCTACAAAGGTCACTAAGGCTGATAAGGCAGAGCACATCAAAAGGAAAAGACACACTGTACCACAAACATCTACAGGTGAGTAAATTACATAAACCCACAACACATCTGGTTCGCTAAATCTACAGATTCCACGTAATTGTTTTTGAGTTTTGGAGATGTCAGTTTTTTGTTTTTTTTCTCACCCTAGGTGTCAGGCCTGGCTCTATTGGACTTGGTTTCATGGTCCAGAGTCTGGGCTCAGACGACCATAGAATCGCTAAAATGGCTCAACAAGTGAAGGATGTGCTGCCTCATATTCCACTGAATGTCATCACAAAGGACCTAGGTAGGGCACAGTTTCACCAAACATTTACATTTGGACACCATTTCCATAAAGTACTGCCACTCTGCCCTCTGCTCTACCACATCTCTGACTATACAATCTTTCTCAACAGGGTATTTAAAAGTATTTTAAACCTATCTGTCACAAACCTGATGATTGTCTAAGTTGCTGTGCACTTAAAAATCTCTCTCCTCATTGTTGACAGTGAAAACCAATTGTGTTGACACCACTATAACAAATCTGTTAGAGAACAAGGAGGAAACTCCAATGGAAGCAACTGGGACATCTACATTTGGGTCTAAGATCAGCTCCTGCTCTTCTGGTTCTGCTCCCACCATAAAGGTTATTGCTACTGTGTCTGAGCTCTTCATATGGGGAATTTATAAGTTACCATTACTTTTCTGTGAAAACATTAAATTTACTTTCACCAGATAACCTGGGATTCATAAATGAAATTTTAGGGAATTTGAGGGTAGCATCACTTCCTGTTGTCATAGGAAGTAATTAATTTGTGCAACACAAGCATGTTTCACTAAGTTCAGTCTATTTTTTCCCCCATCTACAGCCTGCTGCCAAATGTTTTGGGAAATCACCAGCTGACAGACATTTGTCTCTGCAAGAGAGAAAAGAAGCCCTGTATAATTTTGCAAGAAGGTGAGATTTTCAAGTATTAGCAATTGCCTCTCATAAAAAAATTGTATTATTTGAAACCTGCATTAATGTTAATATTACAGCGAAAGTGGCAGAAAGATCGGCCATATGTGATGCAGTAAAACTTTCTGTTAGTCTCATTTGTTGTGGTAAAATGTTTCTGGACTCATTGAGAAAACTCCATCTGTTCAGTTTATGCTAAAAAAGACGCCTCATAAAGAAGCAGTTTTGCAGCAACTGAAAAGCACTGTCAGTGGGATAGTACAGAACACTGACGTTATCCAGAGTGAAGTTCACACGTTATTGATCTATACCCATTACACGAGACTGGACAAAGATAGACAGAGTACATTTAGTGACAATCAATATAAGATTAACAGTGGGCAGCCATTGTAAAGTGACGCTCATGATGAACCAACATACTCCGCTTTTTTTCTGAAGTTGTTCAGCAACCGGGCACGTTCAGTGGGTCGTGTACAGGACAGATCAACAGCTGGGACCTAGTGAACAGTCTGCAACTAAACTTGTGTCTGGATTTAGTGATAGATTAAATCAATTTAAAAGTGAATATTTGACTTGGCTCATTCTGTGTACTGCTGCATATGAAAATTTGGATTGCACATTGCTAAACACTCATGACAAAGCGCTGGGGTTGTCCTAAGTGCAGAAATGTTCATGTTTCACCGCAGCATTAAAATGATCATTTACATGACTAATATAACCCTGTGGGACAGTTTCATTTTAAAGTTCATTGAGACGTAAATGTCCACAATCAGATTGATATTCACCATCTATGCAAACTGTATCAGTATTAACTTGTCTAACTAAAAATGCAGTGAACACTGACTGTTTGTTTTACCTGCTTTCCTCTAACAGACGCTACATTGAAAAACACGGACTGGATCAAGAAGAAAGTCACTGAAAAAACTTTTTCACGCCGTCATTGACAACTGGTCAGAAGGAAGCATATTCAACTTGCATAGCAGTCTAATTTGAATGGTGATTTTATATTCTGTCGACAAGTTCTGTTATAAAACAGATTTTGTTATTTGCAAATAATGGAGACAAGTATTCAAAACATGTATAAGTTGATGAAATTGTTATTATGCATGTGTTAAATTCTTCATTCTGGCTGGTACATAATTTTGATAACAGTTTGTATTACGATCCCCTGACTGTGAATCATCTATTTATTTTTATAATGTCCAGACCCGTTGATGAAAATAAAGTACAGCTTGGTCTTGCCTTCAAAACATTATTTCCAACACGTAAGGTTTTTGTTTTCACACAGTTTTGGCATTGGAGTAACTGGCTTTTGCAAGAAAGGTTTTACATTTCAGTTGCATTTGATAGTATTTGAATAGATCTGTTGCAGTACACGTTTTCCTCTTTCCCTAGTTGCAGCACTACTAAATTCTGCCATCAGATGGAGCCAGCAAGTCATTTGTATCACTGAAGATTAGTAGTCCCACAGCAGTTGTTGAGAAAAATAGGCTGGGGTCCTGTCTTTTCTCTCTAGTGTTACAAGAAATGAACACAAACACAAGATTTGCTACTGGTGTGTAAGGTCGACTCTCTTCGATTATATGAAATTGTTAAATGTAGAAATGTGAAGCTTAACATTGAGTCATTCCAGCACAGACACAGTTTTAGAGGGTTGCGTAGTCCTGGAAAACAGCCTTATCAGTGCTATGGCTAAAAATCCAACTACTACTGTATATAGGTAATCTCTATTGGTTTTAAGTGCTTTTCTCTAGAACAGCCTAAATACATTTCCCAAGGTCATTTCTAAACAAATGTGTGACAAACTCTGCTAAATACAGAATGGTATAAGAATATATAATATAACTCACCCTTATTTCCTTATTAGAGAAAATATGAAATTTTACCAATGCTTTGTTCTGCCAGTAATTTTATATTTTAATGACTATTTTCCAAAGAAAACGTCAATCGTTAATTAAAACCAATATTTCCCGCAGTCCCTGAAGGCAGCTTTTAGCCACACCGGATGTTACGTTTTCTTTCTTCCGCTCACAAACGGAAACGCGATTGAGTCAAGCTAGCAAATTAGCAATGTCAGGTGTCGAAGAAACTTCAAGTGAATCCGTAGAAGTTAAAGAAGACACAGAGTTTGATGTAGAGGCTGAAGACCACCTCGGGGATGGCTTTGTTGTCGATCATACTCGATATATATTTTACAGGTAGCGTCTAGTTATTTTCAATGTTTAGATAGCTAGCTTGCTTTAACGGTAGCTAGCTTGCTAACTTTAGTTTTCTTTTAAATCTCACCCTAATACCCGTTTATTTACTTACTGAATTATTTTTGCACAACATTATCAAACAATATGCAATTGTTGATGCCTATTTGCTGAACTAGTTCTGTGTTAATTAAATAGTAAAGTAAGTTTTCCATCCACACCCACAAATGGGCCAATGTAAGAAATAAATGTACAAATGCAGTGTGCTGACTCAGTGTTACACCTCTTGTGATCACTGCAATACAATATTAATAATACTGTAATAGAAAATAATGTTTATGGCTGTACTGCAGTGTTTAGCACCGTGATGCTATTACCACATTAGACACCTTCAGGCGGGACTGCAGGTGAATCAGCTGCTGTGTTTTGTGTTTCAGAGACAGAAAGGAGTGGGCTGACCTGGAGCCTGTCCCGCAGGATGATGGACCAAATCCTGTGGTGAAGATCGCCTACTCCGATAAGTGTAAGCTTGTTATAATTAATACTAAGTAATTAGAGTTAAAAAGTATTAGAAGACACTACAGAAAATACTTAAAATGAGCAGAACATATGTTTAATTCTTGTTAATTGTTGTTTTTAGCAAACAGCTATATACACACCAGAAACACCAATAACCAGGTGCTAGATGTCACGCAGGCTATATTCTGCATACCACAGACATGTCCTGGCCAAATTTTAATAAATGTGCATATATGTCTTCTAACAGTCTCAGATGTTTACGATTATTTCCGTGCACTCCTGAAGAAAGATGAAAGAAGTGAGAGGGCCTTCGCCTTGACAGCTGAGGCCATTGAGCTTAATGCTGCCAACTACACAGTGTGGTGAGCACATTTTAATGTGGGGAAAAGTACTGTTTTCAAGTTTGCTAATGTCTCATTTTCATATGATGGTGTGGAACCTAAACAGGAAAGTTTATTTTCAGTTAAAAAAAACATAGTAGCCTATCAAAATTGTATTTTTGGAAAATTGAAATAAGAGTAATTCCTCCTACTAATGCTGGGCTGTGGCTCATAAAAGCTGCAGCTCCTCAGTCAAACGTTTTATCTTTGGTTCTCAGGAGGTGTCTGGATAGGGCTGCCTTAATGAACAAATGCTCACTGTGTATTTGGACTTTAATGATGTCTAATGTGCCCTCTGAATAAAAAAGAGAAGCACTAGTGCATCTGTTTGTTGTGCTTACACGTGTCAGTATCCTCTGTCTAACAGTTCTTGGGGGTGGGAATGTGCAGGCACTATAGGCGCGTACTATTGCAAGCTTTATCAAAGGACCTGAGGGAGGAGATGAAGTACATTACTGCCATCATCGAAGACCAGCCCAAAAACTATCAAGTCTGGTGAGTGCTGTCAAATAAATTCCAGGTCACATCTTTATCTGTTAAATTAAAGATCACAATTTAAAAACGTAGAGAAAAGACAGTGCAGTTTAGTGAAAATGTCAAAAACGAGGTTGGGTTTCCAAACTTGTCTTCCAGGCACCACAGACGTATGGTGGTAGAGTGGTTGAATGACCCCTCAGAGGAGTTGGAGTTTATTGCAGACATTCTCAGCCAAGATGCAAAGAACTACCATGCCTGGCAGCACAGACAGTGGGTCATCCAGGTAGGTGTTTGAGTTTTGAGCAGAGTCTGGCTTCAAAATGGAGGACTGAGATCCAGTTTTCTGCCCACAGTGAGCCACTCTGCCAGGCTGGCTCCTTTATTTCTTGATTTGGTTGCTTTGTTGGTGTGTTGTTTCAGTGCGTCTTTAGTCAGTATTTGTTCTAAGCATTACAGGGCCACCAATAAAGACACAGCATGATTACATAAACAGATTTGTTGCCAACGTTGATTTTGCTCAATGTTCAGGAGTACAAACTGTGGGACAACGAGCTGGAGTTTGTGGAGAGTCTTTTGGAAGAAGATGTGAGGAATAATTCTGCATGGAACCAGAGGCATTTTGTAATTTCTCACACTACAGGCTTCTCTGATGCAGCCATAGTGGAAAGAGAGATTCAGTGAGTAGTTTGGACACAGTTAATATGCATCTTTTTTTAAGTGCATGTGAACATTTTTCACTATAAACAGTTTATCTCTGGATGTTTTATAAGAAATGTTTTAAGTGTTGAGAGAATACAGTGCTTTAATGATAAATGGAGAAGAGCCTTTCTTATGAATGCTTACCAAAGTGAGTATGTATTGTACTGTGCTGTATGTCTTTATTCTGCTCATACTGCATATGTTCAATGTAGGTGACTTATTTTCTTTTTTCTTTTTTTTTTTTTTTTTTTTTACAAGGTATTGTCTGAATCAGATCAAGAAGGCTCCTCACAATGAAAGTGTATGGAACTATCTCAAAGGGTAAGATGTAAAGCGTACCTTTATGTACGTAGGAGAGCTGGAAGGAGTGAATAACAGAATAACATGTTCATCTTTTATGTGCAGTGCCCTCATGGAGACGTTCTCAATATATAATATGCTTTCGGGGAAAAAAGCAATTGGAGACTTGGTTATTAAAAATAGAAAAGCTCCCTGACAATATCCCTGTTTTTTTTTTTTTCCTAAGCATGCTGCAAGACAGAGGTCTGTCGTCTCAGCCTGGGCTGCTGGAGAGAATCCTGGATCTGAAGGAGACACACTGTTCACCTTACCTTCTAGCATTTCTGTATGATTGCTACGAGGATGCGTTGGAGAACAGCAGCCAAAAGGAAAATGTGGACAAACAGGAACAAAAGGACATTTTGAGAAAGGCCCTAGAAGTAAGTGCTCTAACTGTTCTGTTTTGTTAAATACAACTCTAGACATTGTTTGTGATTCTGACTTTGCGTTTGTTGTTTTCTTATCCCTCCATGAAGATCTGTGACAGCCTGGCGCAGGAGAAGGACGTGATCCGTAAAGAGTACTGGCTGTTTTTAGCACGATCTTTAAAGAGCAGATATGGCTCTAACGAGCCTTTGCCAGACAACCCTGAGCCTTCGTCCCCGGTATCTGGACAGCAGGAGATGAGCTAGACTTGAGCAGACGAGTGCCGTTTCCACTCCCAGCCTGCTTCATCCGTAACATCTGTAACTCGCAGTGTTTGATATTACTGTAAATTGCTATAATGTATATTGCTGAGGTTTTTCTTAAAGTCGGTTAGGGAAAGGCACTGAGAGTGACATCAGACATTTTCCCTTGTACTAAAATCTAAGATCTAAGCAAGAGTTGCATCAGATGGTTTAAACAAAGGATAAGTTGCTTTCCGTTCTAAACATTAAAACTCCCGTTTGACCAGATAATCACACACCAGTCAGTGTCAAATGTCAGGAATTTAAAACCATGTAACCAGTTTATCAGCACCCTTTAGATTTATTAGAGTGGCTTTTCTTACTCCATTTCTTTGTATCTGAATATATCAACCATGTTCTCTTCTACATGTATTGAGCTGGGTATGACAGCAGGTCTCATGCTTTAGGTACTGGTAACACTGCAGTGAGTGTATTTCCATGCACATTAATAACCAGTTTCTAGTCTTTCAGTAATGGCAGGCGCACATCATGCACAATATCTGATTAGAGAATAAATCTCTATTCAACCAGGAGCGTTCTGACATGTTAAATCCTTAATGTGTTTTGTTTATAAGTGTATATTTATGTTTGTATGGACATGAATCAGTGACTCTGAATCAGACTGTAAATGGAGTATTATGTGCATGTAAATCCTGGAACATTTTCTTATTGTTTGGTGATGCTGGCTGAGAATTCACTGCTTTGATGCAGCGAAATAATGAAACATCTAAATAAAAACTGAGAGCGGTTTGTACAACCATTTGTTAGCAGTGATAAGCAGATGACAGATAAAACGCAGCGGTACAGTTTACTGCTGCATTCTGATCAATGAGCTACACAGCATCAACTCTCCACCCCTCAAAATCTATATCAGTGACGGTAAAAGGGCCACATTCTTGCTGTTGGCCAGGGTTTGTCCTGTTTGGTCCTTTGACCTGTGCTGCCAGGGCAAAACTGAACTAACAAGCTGCTGTGCATACAGCACATGTATTGACACAGAGCCTTATGTCCTGGACTCCCTTGGAGCTGGGAAATTGATTTGCTGCACTAGATGCAGCTGGTCCTACTTCTGCTGACACTACAACACAATCCATCCCCTCCAGTTTCTAACCAAGCAGCCAGAGTGCCAGCAGTGTGTAATTACAGCTTCCCTGGATCCTTCACATTAATGTAGCAAAGCTCGCTCTTCTCCGCTTTTCCTCGTTAAAGTGGAGGTCGCTGTGATGTGCACGGGCACGTCATCAGCAGCTATGACATCCCTGAGCACGAAGGCCACATGACACCGCAACGTCAGCAAATGCAGTGTGTCAGTGTGAATGATCAGGAGTCATCTGTATCGTAAAACATAACAGCAGGCTGCTGTGCGAGTGCGACGACTGTTTGAACTTATTAAACTAAACAGACCAGGTAACTGCATCACTTCCAGCATTGTTTGGAGGGCAGTGCGCCCTAGTGGTTTAACCCAGAACAAAAAAAAAAACAAAAAACAAAGGGTGTCAGACAGTTTATAATTAAAATACTAATTAAACCCTGCACAAGTCCACAAACAATCCACTCAGGCTCACTTGCAGTCTGCAGGCTGGGGAAGTTATTAAATACAGGTGAAGGTGGCAGACGGAAGCCAAAAACCTGTCTTCTGTTCAGGTGTCCATATGTGATGTTCACAGCTGCAGTTATGATGAAGCTCTGTGGTGCCACAGGCTACTTTTTAAAGATGCATACACAGACCCAGTGGATTAACAAGAGACCGGTGTATCTGTGTTAAGTCCTGGACAAAATCCAGTTTAATTCTGAGACATCTGTTTCTTGTAAATGGTGGAGAAGGCAACTAATCCTGTGTGGGTTTCTGCTGTCTCTCCATTTATCATAGAGTCAGCCACACGTCAGCAGAGGTGCCAGAACAACAGCAGCAAATATGATTTTTTAAAGGGGCGCATAATTGTATAAATACTGTATTTCCACACTGCAGTTCAACACAGAAACCAGTAGAAGCTCACAGGGAGGGAACCAGCAGGTTTGTTTGGCAGAAGCAGGAACTGACTCGTGACTCCCATGTTTCACTCAAACAAACCAACACATTTGAAAGACAGGAGTGAATTGATTTTCCCCATCCTCTTCTCCAGCAGCCTGAACATCTGAAAAAAATAAGATCCTGTGTATGGGTATGGAGCTAGACCCTGCTTTATCAAAAATAAGGTTGATGGTATAATTAAAAAATTCCAAACAGTTCAACACTACTGCAACATTACAACAGATTCAGAGTGGCTTCTCCTCTCATCCTTTGTATAACAAAGCAAAAAGTTCTACAAGAAAAATAAATGTTCCATACAATTATTAGTACATTAAATTAAATGCTGGATATTGGATAAACAAGTAATTTGGCCCTTGTTTATTTGAACATGTTTTACACGAATTGTCTCTGCAACCAAAGTTCGACAGCATGTACCTCCATTTTTGTTCCAAACTATTAAAAACCCATTATTGTGCCGCACAGTTTAAAGCCAGTTGCACACGGGGCTTCAAATGTGAATGAATCCATGTCTTTAAAAAGTCCCCAGCAAATGATGATTGCCAAAATCTGCAGTTCTCTGCTGTTGAAGGAAATGATCGGGGCTTTTATAAAGAAAAAAATCTGCTTCATTTTAAAAGCTTCACATTTGTGGGAAGAACCAGTGGCATAAAGACAGAGCACCTCAAACAGGGCTGAAAATTACATGTGTCACACACGTGATCGTCATCATAGCTCACTACTGAACTGTTGTAATAGTCTGATCATCATCATCATCATCATCCCAGCACTACTGTGGAAAGCAATAAGAAAAATAAAGTTACAAAAACCACATGGATATCTGTTAAACAAATCCCACAATGAATCTTCTTGAACATGTTGTAGAAACAATCAAAACAATGATGAATGTGGAAAAAAATATATTAATCAACTTCTTGCATCTGCTGTGAGTGTCTGACGGACAGTTTGCAGTTGACTTGATCATTTGTAACGTAACAAAATAAAATGAATAGGATGAATCAACAGACGCAGCACAAAATATATTTTATTTTAAAACAAAAGCTGCAAAGATTTGATGTGTTATTAATGTGAATCCACCTTTCAAACAGCAACAGTTACTTTACTATTGATGCTCCACTGAACCCAGTTTAGAAACTGTTGTATATGCGATACTTAAATAAATAAATTACATTAGTCCATTAAATGAGGACTTTGACCATAAAAACATTATCAGTGATTATATTTAACCCAACTCGGCCAAATTATCCCAATAGCTCATTTAAAGCTGCTTTCATTTATTTGTGGCCACAAGAGGGCAGCAGAGCAAGCTCAAAAGATTGGAACTGACATATTACGTCTTTTCTCTTCACATCATCATTCACATAGTGTTCAGTGGGTTTATTGCTTATTTTGCTTTGTACAGCACCTGTTGTGTCTGTAAATGAAACCGACGAGATCAAACACTGTGGGCTAGAAAGTTAAAACAATTAGCTAAAAGGGGCTAAAAGCTCTGAGGAAAACTTCAGACTGCGGTGATGAATTTCTGTGGGTTAGTCACTACACCCAACACCTCCACGTTCATATCATTTGATCCATTGTTGATATCAGACATTGATTGGTGCATCTTTAAATAATACTCATGCCTCCAGACCGCCGTGCTTCTTTGTTCATTTTCCTCACAGTCCGGTGCGTTTGCCAGACCCTGTCTCTGGACTTCTACAGGCCAGACAGGTCTTCTGCCTTTCTATTGATTCTGTACAGTTCTAAGTCAGTTCCTCGTTGGGATAAACATTGTTTGAGTCCCTCCCAGGTCCAGCCAACAGCAGTTCAGACTGCTTTAGACTCATTAATATTTATAGGCTAACACAGGACTTTACAGGCTGACCTGTCACCGCTGTTGTAACTGCTGCTGTAAAACTGCATCTCAGATGCCGGAGCAGTCCTTTCACAGCTGACTCTTGGCAGAGCGGAGCCACACACACACACACACACACACACACACACAGTGACTTGTGATTTAGGTTAAAAAAGCTATTTTACCACACTACAGTATCTGCATTGTTCACTATGTGACTGCTTAGACTGTTTTACATTCTGCTGCTGGGAATGTCGTCCACATTGAAATGACATCACTTTTAATTCTACCGTGGTTGACGGCCTTCCGCCCTTGTAGCCTTGTGTGTGAGGGGTGATCTTACCTATTAGGATGGGAATTACTTTCCTCTTCAGTGGCAGCATCATCCAGGTTTGTGACCATGACAGGGAAATAGTCTGTGTTATGGAGGTGAGCAGGTCTCTCCTTGTACCCCCATGAAAGACATATGCTGTTAACAACTTCTGCTTCATCAAATTTGTCGGACGATTGAATTCAGCAGTTGTCTCTGAGATTAAAATGCGTGCTGCGTACCTGTGACTGCTCCCACTGTGAGTTAACTAAAGACATTTTCTGAGCTGGCCTGGTCCAAGTTTTTTTTGTATAGCTCTTAATCACAGCTTCAGTTCTACGCCCACATTATGAAACAACAAATTTGCTAATCAGCAAAGCGTGGACATTATACAATACTGTACCAGAAGGATGGGACTCAGAGCTGTGGTTTTTTCCCCCCACCGCTGAAGCCTGGTGTGTTTGGGTCAAAATGACGTGAAGTGTTGGTTCCAGTCAGTGATGGTGATGATATTGACATGTGCAGATCCACCAATGAACTGGCAGCAACTGTGCCAATCAACAAATCATCAACTCATCATTCACTTCTCTTATCTACAGACCTATGGAGTAAGTAGTTAAGACCTGATTAGACTCACACACACACACGCACTTACTGGCAGCTGTACTGGTACAGTCAATGAGGTGGCTCATTTTGATGAATGGTTGGACGAGGGCTTTCCCTGGTGTAATTCTCTCACCTGCAGTCATCAGTGTTTGGTTCATTAAGTCAAAAACCCGTCCTCTAAACGATTTCACATCCAGGGTAAATGAATTGGAAACAACTTGAACGTGACGGCCTACAATATTCTGCCAGCAGGTCACGCTTTGGAGTCATTTTACACATCCTTGAACTGTTTTTCAGTTGGGTGCCTCTTAAGTTGGAAACTCATTTAGTCATTTTTCTAATGTTCTCAGCTCTGGTTCCCTGACACACCTTTACTTTTAAAGATGACAATGTTGATCCAGACTGAAGTGGCTGAACAACTAGAGGACAGATTGCAACATTTAGCTCAAAGCATGTGTCATACAGTTGTATTCTGAGTCTCATCTCAGCTGTTTTAACTTCACATAAAGACTAAAGACGCACCATCTCTGTATTTTGGAATCGTTCTCTTTAAACGCTTTCAACACAGCAAATGAAGGAAAATCCCATTCATCTGCTTGTTGCTGTCTTTTAATAGGAACCATATTGGACTTCACACTCAGGCGCTTACTTTTAGACTGTGGGCTGCATCAGCCATGTTCCAGCTTGGACTTTGGATGAGTCACGCGTGTCCTTCTGGGTTTATTTTAGGGGGAGAAAATAACAGAGCACAAGTTGCCGGATCATACCTAATGCTCCTTTAGATTCCTCTGCCTGTCTTTTGCTTCTCTTAGCCAAGGTCACCAAAATACACCCCCCACCACCAGTTACTGTGTGTCCCCACTAACATAGCAGGTTATTGAATCTGTGACGAGGAGAGTTTCTACTACAAACGCCTGGTGGATTTTTTAGGACTCGCTGGGAGGAAAGATGTTGAGGATCCAGTCCGGGTGGTTTCAGCACCACGGACAGCGCACAGCCTCAGCAGAGCTGCTCTGCTTTATGATTTCCAGACCAATCAGACTCGACTCAAACAGTTATACAGGGATGATATAAGCCGGTATTTACAGTCTTTTATTAGTAGTAGAGTAGAGTTTCTGGGTTGGGGGTCGTTAATATCCCTAAAAGCCTGTGTTAATGTGTCCGTTAAGATGAGGTCGTTGTCCCACCTTTCCATTTAACCTCACTACAGGGCACCTTTCGACGCATTAGAGCCTCTGTAGGTGTGTTGCAGTCATTGGAGGGCCCGTGGGTCACTGGTCATTGGTCCACAGGACCCTCAGGCACCTCAGGATGTAGCAGCCGCCTCCTACTCTGCCACAAAAACGCCCCACGCCATTCAACCCGGCGACTTGGAGGACTGCAGATGAGACTGTTCTCAGGAGGAGGAAAAAAGGAAAAGTTTGGTGAGGAGAGTGCTTCAGGAGGCTAATGGGCGGCTGGGTGATCAGGAGCTGAAGTGATCATCAGTCGTGTGGGCTATGGATGATCGATAAGTGCGTTCCTGCCATTAATTATTTATATATTCCTGTGAAGCGGCGGGGATGCGAGAGAGACGCCACAGCGGCGTGGATCGCCCGCTCTGAACCGGAGGAGTCACCGGCAGATGATGTCCCAATGTGAGAGTGCTTCCAGAGGAGACGAAGGACAGGACGAAGGAGGATGAAGAAGTGGGGAGAGGGCTCGAGAGCGGCAGAGGCGGAATATAATGAAGTTGAGTGGGAAAGGACTGTGCACCGTGTTCTCCAGCACCCTCCTCTTCGTGTGCGCCCTGAGCGAAGTTGTCGTTGGATTAAGATGCGTCTCGCTGGGATCTACGGTGAAAGCGCATTTCCATCTTGGCACCGCGGCCGGAGCTTTCTACTCCGGGCTACTTGTGGGGATCGGGCAGGTCCTGCTGGGCTCCGCGCTGCTCTGTTGCATGGAGAAACCCGGCTGCAGGAATTTCTTTCTCCTCGGTGTTGTGGTCTTCTTGTTGGGGGTCCTCACCGCCTTCTCCGGCGCGGTGGTGGACGGGGACACTGCTTCTTTGGTGGAGAGGAAATATTCCCATTACTGCTTCCACTCTGTGGTTGTGAACCCTGCGTGCGAACAGCTGAGGGACTACCAGCGGAGTCTGGTGGTCTCCACTGTTCTCAGCACCTTGGAGTGCCTGCTCGGGCTCATCAACCTGGTGATCATCAAAAGGTACAAAACGGAGCAGCTGTCCAGGAGCAGACAGTGTCAGAGGCGGAGCGCCGGGGCCATCATCTTCAGCGAGGAGCGGGACTGCTCATCGGCGGATTTCCAGCCGGTGTCTTACATCAATCTGGGGGTTTTTAACGTGTTGGACGAGACAGGTGCAGAAGTGCAGTGCGGGGGACATCCGTCCATCGAGCTGCCGGGATACTCGCCCACGGACCTGGAGCTCAACCTTTGCTTCCCGTTCTCATACCCGCTCCCCAGTGAACTACCGCCCGCATACGAGGACATTTTCCCCGCTGAGGCATGCAACACATAGCCGCTCTGGAGCAGCTCCAGCAGCGCCTCCCTCTGCTGTGACAATCAGTGACTTTGTGCTTAAACAAACCCCGCTTCTCCCACTCCTCCAACACTCCCACCAAAAACCAGTAAGTTACACAGGAGGACAGCAGCAGCAGAAGAGGGGTTTCATTCTTTCTCATGCTGATATTTTCTCATACTCTTCCTGGTAGCTTGCCATCAGTCAGACTGATGTGAAGGAACAGATCAAAGTGATGCAGGCCCAGACAGTGCAGCCAGATCAAGGCCCATAAACGCAACAGCTTGCTAGTATAACTAAAGCAGAGTTTGTGTTCTGAATGTTTGCTGTGAACATTTTTACTTGTGAATAAAAACTGTATTTAACCTCATCTGACGTCTAGTTTAGAGATTCTAGTGATGCTGTGGTCGGTCTAAACTTCATTTGTGAGGGTTCAGTCAAATCGTTGGTATTATGGAGTGTGACTGCTGCTGTATCATCCATCAATTCACCGATCCATCAGTTCTCTTTACTCCATAAATCAAGGCAGACAGTGAAATGATCAGCGCGTGTGTGTGGTGTCCACTTTAAAGACACACTGTCCTGATACATGCTGCACTTTTATAAAGTTAACATAAACTAAGCCAAACGTGATTAGTCCCTGTTAGGGTTCAAGCTGCACAAACATGAGATCCTACATTATCCACC